>NC_056739.1:1461434491-1461451357 GCF_019279795.1 Protopterus annectens
GCCTCTGCTGAGACCTTTTCAGAGTCCTCCATGCCACAGGCTGCTATTTCGTCTTCAGACCCTCCGCCTGTCGCCGCCTCAGATCGATCCGGAGCCACTATGCAGGCACTGGTTTCTGACGCTCTTCTTGTCGACATGAGACCAGAGCCAGACTGACTACCTTAACTCTATCCCTTCTGCTTCCCCTCCAGAAGATTTTTTATTTGGGGATACTTTGAATACTCTTAGAGAACTCTTGGAGAGCTTTTTAAATGGGAAAGTCAGGATTTTCCTCAGTCTAAGAAAAGAATCCGAGAATTTTTGCATCTGCCACAGCATAACCCCCTGGCTATACCTCCAGTTTTGGAAGTTGTGGATGATGTTTTCATGAAAAATTCTTTAGCTCCTAATTCTGTTCCTCCTGCCCCCAGAAAACCTGATAAGTATTATAGGATTCCTGAAACTCGTCAATTCCTTAAAAATCCTTCTGCTGAAAATACACCTCTAGATTAGTTAAATGGCACAATTGCCTTGAATTACGTCAGGTGCAACTGACTATAGGTAAGACCCCTCTTCAGGTCATTGGCAGCTATAGGACCCCCTCCATGAATCCGGACATCCACTCAGCCTACTTGGATCTACTTGAGTCAATCAATATACAACCAAAAACCCTGGTTGTGGGCGTCTTTAAATACCCAGCCATTGACTGGGTAAATTATACATGTCTAACTCGCTTACCCAAGGGTTACTGGACTTTGTTAACTCCGATGCCCTGGACCATCTGGTTGACACGCCTACAAGGGGTTAACATCCTGGATCTGGTGCTCACCAACATGGGGGACCACTGCACCACCCCCAGTGTGTGGCCATCCTTGGTAAGATCTGACCACAAATCAGTCTCACTAGAAGTAACTATAACAGAAGACCCCACCCATTAGCAACTAGACTAAAAAACGTCTCAAAGGCCAATTACAACCTGTTACCTGACAGCGTAAATAGCTTCATAGCCACTCCCCCCCCCACTGATGGCACAGACACCCATGCTGAATACATGCACCTGTACAATTGTATTGACTCTGCCATACCAGATGGAACCAAAGCAAGATCTTCAAGGGAAAACAAATCTGCCTGTGGCCAACTACCATTTAATAGGATATACAATAGGAGAAATCAATTACTGTCTAAGAGTTGGAAGGAACGGTCTGAAAACTAGAAACACTCCCTCAGCTTAAACAAATAAGACTCCTAGTGAAGTCTCCCAAAGCTAACTATGAATCCAAATTAGCTTTCTTTACTTACATCCATAACCTCAAAGGTAAGCCCCAGATTTGCACTGAACTCATACTTAATGGTACTACAGATACAGAACCTGTGGATATAGCAAACCTGTTGGCTGACAGGTTCTGTGAAAACTTCACTTCCCTGTCCATGCCACATAAACATCAAGGCATCCCTAATACCTGTCTCACACCTAGTATCTCCAAACAGCAGGTCTTAAATGCCCTCTCCAAGGCCAATAACACAGCCTCTATGGGAGCAGACAACATCCCGGGCTGTGTTCTACATGTGCTAAAACAGGAGATCTGAAGTAGGAGATTCATTTGTCTGCAACCTGTGGGTTATGGATCCGATATCGGATCCGAACCGGCATGGTTTACCAGCTATGGATCCAAGCTCTCAGCTCCTCCCCTCACCCATAATGCCCTGCTTTACCCTCATGACCCCAGATCTCGTTTGCCGCGCATGGTGACCAGATTGTGTTTTTCTAAGCTCTCCAGCTAAGTGTAGTTTTATTAGTCTTAAAGTGCTTATTTTTGTAAGTTTGTGTGAAAGTTGTGTGGAAGTGTAGGTTTCCCTTTTATATTATTATACTTTAGTGTTTTAAAATTTAACTTTACTTATCCCTCCCCTCGCTGGTAGCGTAGTGTGTGTGTGGGCCTGTTGAGTGGTTTTTGTTACTTTACTTTAACTAGTTTAAGTAACCTTGTCCTTTTGCTTTTGGGATGTCTGAACAGCCCAAAGCTGTGTTTTCCAAGTGCACCGAGTGTGGCCATAAGCTTTCCCCGGCTGATGGCCACACTCGGTGTGTCAAATGCCTTGGGGTTGAACACCTCACATCTGGATGTTCCATTTGTGCAGGGTTCAACCCCAGGGCATTGAAGGAGCGGAGGTCCAAGCTTGTCTTGGCGGGTCTTTGCCACGGACTCTGCTCCGGCCTCCGCTCCTTCGGGGTAACCGTTCAGTTGTCTCCTCCAGCTCCCCTCCTCCTCCTGGGACTCAACCGCCCTGTAGTCGTTGGAGGAGAGGAAGCTAGAAGAAGGACCGGAGGGAGAAGCACCATAAGCGGCGGGCGAGACCTCTGTTTTGGCCCGCCAGCCAGGGCTTCTCCTCCGACCTCCTTGTCTGCTGGCTCTCCCCTCCTTGGCTCCGGTCTCCAGTGTGTTTTTCTCCGGGACCTGAGGAGGAGGAGACCCGATCTCCGTCGAGGCTATCGAGGAGGCACTCAAGGCCTACCTCGGTAGACTCGTCGAGATCAACTTATAGCCTGTCAGACGCTGATCTGGACCGGATGATGAGAAGGTTCATCCAGGCCCAGATGCAGATGGGAGTGCTCTTGCCTCCCCTCTGGGGAGCTCGACCCTTTTCAAGCCAATTGCTCCTTCTCCGACCCGCTACCGGGTTCGAGCATTTGAGCCGAGCAGCCGGCGGGGTGGGTCGGCGCCGATAGTACTTGGTACTTCGGATCCGACCCTGCCCTCGAGTGCTTCGGATCCAACCTCTCGGAGCATGGATCCGAGCTTCGGATCCGGGGGGATCAGTGCTCCTTCGGCGCCGTCTGTGTCGGAATGCACTGTCCCTTCGGATCCAAGCGCTTCGGCGCCGGCTCTGATCCACTCCTTGGATCTGAGGGGGAGCCGATTGTCGGATCCTTTGGTCGAGGTCGGCTCCCCTTCGGCTTTTGATGTAGTGGAGAGGGCCCTGTTGAGGGTCTCCAGACCCCCGGCACTTGCTTCGGCTCCTTCCCGCGCTCCCTCTGCACTGGGTCAGGCTTCCACCATCCGGCCCCTGGGACAGCCCGCTCCTGTGCCCCAAGCTGTTCCCCTGGAACAGGTTACTGTTTGCGAGGAGTCCTCTGACAGCCCCCCAGAGGATGTTCCCCGCAAGCATACCTGCAAAAGGAGGCTCATTGACTCCCGAGTCTCTCACAGAAGACACGGATTTGGAGGAAGGGAAGGCTCCCCACGGTCACCCCGAGGATGTCTCATTTGGAGACATCATGGAAATGCCCGCATAAGGGGGTGGTCTGCCCCAAGTCTTCCTCGGACGAGTCCGTGTTCTTGGAGGCATTTGAAGCGGGCCCGTCTACCTCTTGGGTGTCCCCTCCTGCCGACCCCCTGGTGGACCTCATTACCACCAGGGCGTGGAAGGATCCGGACACCGTGGAGCCAATCCTAAAAGGCCGACCGTATTCTCAGTCCCCGGCTGACCGTGCCCATTGGAGTAAGGGGCCTCCGGTAGATGCCATGTTGATGGCGGCGGCCACCAAGAGGGAACTTGCTCAGGAGAGTCCCTCAGTCCATCCTCCGAGCAAGGAGTCTCGGATGATGGACCGCTTGGGGAAGCGGATGTTTAGTTCAGCGACCTTCTCTGTAAGGGCGCTGAACTATTTGGCTACGTGATTTAGGATGCAGCGATCTCATCAAAGAATACGCTGCATCCCCCCCAGAGTCCATGTCGGAGGAGGACAAAGTGCTGCACTCCACCCGCATGGCCACTCTAAGGTCCGTCACCAATACCTCTATGCGGCTTCTCTCCCATGCTACGGAAGGTGCCGCTAGAGCCGCAGGGGCAGGCCTAGTTACTGGGCGTCAGGCCTGGCTCCGTCATTGCATTTCTCAGAGCCCTTTAAGGCGTCATTTGCGAACGCCCTTGATGGTTCTGCCCTCTTTGGCAAATCTGTTCGACACTTTGACCCAGGCGAGAAGGACGGAAGGCGCTGTCTGCCGTCGGAATCCGCTTCTCTGCACCCCAGAGGCCCTATTCTAGGAACCAAAGGATCAGAAGAAGATGTGGTTCCGAAGTCGCAACAATCCCAGCCTGCTCCGGACAACCAGTCCTTCCGTGGCAGAGGAGGACAGGGAGGCGCCGCCCTAGAGGCAGAGGGGCTCCTAGGAACTTGGGTCCAGAGAACCTTCTCTGAACGGCCCGCGCAGCAGCCCTGAGGGTTGCCCGGCTGCTCCACTCTGGAGGCAGTCGGGGCGTTCGAGCACCTGGTGGCATGGCAGTCCATAACATCAGACCGCTGGGTCCTCCAGATCATATCCAGAGGATACCGTATACCCCTTCTTCACTTGCCAAAATTGAAGTCCCTCCCCGACGTTCCACCTGGTCATTGGGAGGCCGCTTTGGCAGAAATTGGCCATCTGCTAAAGAAAAGAGCCATCCAGCCCGTTCCCCCAGACCAGATCGGATCAGGGTTCTACTCCAGGTTCTTTTTAGTGCCAAAAAAGACTGGGGATCTCAGAACAATTTTAGACCTTTCACTCTTGAACCTGGCAGTTCCCAAGGAGAAGTTCCGAATGGTCACGCTGCAATCTATTCTCCCCCTTCTGGGAGAAAATCACTGGATGTGCTCCATAGACCTCAAGGATGCGTACTACCACATATTAATGGACAGGCGCTCCAGGAGGTTTCTCCGCTTCCGGCTGGGAGCCAGTCACTACCCGTTCCGGGTCCTTCCCTTTGGTCTCACCACAGCCCCCAGGGTGTTCACCAAAGTATTAGCAGTGGTAGCAGCCCACCTGAGGCTTCAGGGGGTTACAGGTCTTTCCCTACCTGGACGACTGGCTCCTTACCGCCCCAACAAGGCATCTACTAATATTGGCGCGAGACTCCTTTCTCCATCTTGCTCCCCGTCTGGGCATCACTATAAACACAACAAAATCCAACCTAGCACCCACGCAGCTCATAGATTTTATAGGTGCCAGGTTAGACACAAGGAGGTTAAAAGCCTTCCTCACTGCGGACAGAATTCAGAATTTGCAATTCCAGGTGCGGGCCATTCTCCACTCAAGCTCAGTTCCGGCGGAGTTGGTCCTGAGGGCTCTAGGGTCCATGGCGTCTGCTATAGCGCTTCTTCCTCTCGCCAGGTTCAATATGCGCATCCTCCAATGGACTCTCCTAGTCCAGTGGTCATATCTTGCTCTTCCTATGCATCATCCCATTGCGATCAGCAAGGCTTGCAAGCTGTCCCTCCTGTGGTGGCTACACTCTCCAGATCTCCACGGAGGCCGCCCATTTTGTGCCTCTCCCCCTCTCGCCACAGTGACCACGGACGCCTCCCGCCTCGGGGGGGGGGGGCATTTTGCAGGCCGGACCGTCCAAGGCACGTGGAACGATTCAGACCTTACTGCATATCAACGTTCTAGAGATGAGAGCAGTGCTCTTAGCGTTGCTAGCACTTCAGGCCTCTCTTCCCTTGGGAACAATTGCGATTCAATCGGACAACATGTTGGTTGTCTGGTATATCAACAAGCAAGGAGGAACCAGGTCTTGCCCTCTTTGTCGAGAAGCCATGAGGGTTTGGGAATGGGCAATCTCCACCAACCGCTTTCTCATAGCAACGCATATTCCGGGTCGGTCCAACATCCTGGCGGACAAACTCAGTCGCACCATTCTCACCCCTTACGAGTGGTCTCTCAGTACTTAGGTAGCGGAACGCATATTCGCACGGTGGGGAACTCCTTGTTGCGATCTTTTTGCCTATCCCTCAAACACCAAGTGCGACAGTTTTTTCGCTCTGATACCTCCTCCCGGAGGTTCCCCAAGAGACGCTCTGGTGCATGCTTGGCCACCCGGTCTTCTTTATGCTTATCCCCCCTTACCTCTGATGCTCCAAGTTCTTCAGAAAGCCTCTCGGTTGGGGTGCAGAATGATTCTCATTGCTCCGTTTTGGCCTCATCAGATCTGGTTCCCCTTCCTAAGGTCTCACTCTGTGAATCCTCCTTGGATTCTAGATCCCATTCCGGATCTGGTATCTCATCCATTCCACTTATCTCCTCCAAACCTGGACAACCTGAAGCTGACCGCTTGGCTGCTCCAGTTCCACTCTTGATCAGGACTCCCGGTATTTCATCCCCTGTTAAGGCCATCCTGGTGGCAGCTCATAAGCCATCCACTAGGAAAGTCTACCGCAGCAAGTGGAAACGGTTCTCGTTGTGGGCGGAGCGGCAAGGCCTAAACCCCTTCACAGTTCCTCTTCCTTTGGTGCTTGATTTCTTAACCACTCTTTTTAATGATGGTGCCAGCAGTTCCACGGTCAAAGTACAACTTGCGGCTATTTCCTATTATCACATTGGTCATGACTCCAACCCTCTGATGTTGGCCAAGTTGTGTAAGATTTTCCTTAAAGGTACCTTTCTTCTCAGGCCCCCTGTAAAACAAGCGGTTCCTCCTTGGGACCTTTCCTTAGTTCTCCAGGCCTTGACCGCGCCCCCCTTCGAACCGGCGGCTACGGTAGATCTCAAATTCTTATCTTTCAAGACTGCCTTCTTAGTGGCCATTACTTCGGCCAAGAGAGTTTCAGAACTCCAAGCATTATCAGCTAAACCTCCTTACTTGGTCTTTCATCCGGACCGTGTTTACCTCAGGACCAACCCGTCCTTTCTTCCTAAGGTAGCTTCTGAAGCAAACATTAATCAATCCATTAACCTCCCTGTTTTCTTTCCTAAATATGAAAACAAAGGTGAATACAAGCTTCACTCCTTAGATGTTCACAGGCAACTTAGATTTTATCTAAACAGGACGGCTGGTCATAGGCAATCCGACCAGTTGTTCATTTCCTTTGCTAAATTTAATTTGGGCAAACCAATTTCTAAAGTCTCATTATCTCGCTGGATTTCACAATGTATCTTATTGGCTTATCAAGCTTCGGGAAGGCCGACCGGAGGTGTCCATGCCCATTCAACCCGGTCAGTCTCTACCTCGGCAGCCTTTAAGGCAAGGATCCCTCTAGATGATATTTGTGCAGCAGCCACGTGGGCTTCATCTCATACTTTTATTTCCCACTACAAGTTGGATCTTGCATCTAGGGGTAGAGCATCCTTTGGCTCCAGCGGTGCTCGGAATATCCTTCCATGATGGCCGCCCAAGATTCAGGTAGCTGGGGACTCTGTCCCACAGGTTGCAGACAAATGAATCTCCTACTTCAGATTTAGAAGTTATGTACTCACCATAACGTTCCATCTGAGTAGGTGTATTCATTTGTCTGCAACCATCCCGCCCTCCTATCCCCCTGGCCTTTCAGTTTCCTGCATATGGTGTGTTACCCTTTTCAGGGTGTTCTTGCTATTGGCAAACTCGATCTGAGGTCATGAGGGTAGAGCAGGGCATTATGGGTGAGGGGAGGAGCTGAGAGCTTGGATCCATAGCTGGTAAACCATGCCGGTTCGGATCCGATATCGGATCCATAACCCACAGGTTGCAGACAAATGAATACACCTACTCAGATGGAACGTTATGGTGAGTACATAACTTCTAATTACCATCACCATTGGACACATTTTTCAGTCACAGCCTAAGCACTGGCTTCATCCCAGTAGAATGGAAAACAGCTACCATCATCCCTTTGCACAAAGGGAGTGCATCCATGAACCCCAGGAACTATAGACCCATTAGCCTGACCAGCCTTTTCTGCAAGGCCATGGAACGAAAACATCATGGACCTTATTAAAAAAAAGATGTAGGAAATCTCCAAATGCTCAACCCCATCCCGTTTGGCTTTGTCATGGGGAGTTCATGCCTATTAAACTTGGTGGGCTTTTTCAAGACAGTCACCAAACCTCCCGACAAGGGAAAATCTGTGCATACAGCCTACATAGACTTAGCCAAGGCCTTTGACACAATCTCCCACTCTGGCATCATTGATAAACCCACCCAGCTGCGTCTCAACCCATATATTGTCAGGTGGGTTGCAAAGTGGCTCACTGATAGAACTCATGGTAAAAATAGGGAACACATGGATCTGTTCTGGGACCCCTACTGTTTGGAATCTGCTTCTCCTAAGTACAGGCTAAAACTAAAGGACTGTGACTGACATTTTTGCTGATGAATGCAAACTGGAAGCAGTCATTGAAACCCCTAGCGATGTCGGCATCCTGCCAGAAGGTCTTACGCAGACTAATGACTAGTGCCAAAGTCATGGTCTTAAATGTAATAGAAAAAAATGCATTATCATCCCCTTTGGCAAGGGTGGTGTTCCTGCAAACTTCAATAGCAATACCCTAAGCACCCAGTTAGTGGTGAAAGATCTGGGCACACAGGTTGACAGCAACCTTAACTTTGATC
Organism: Protopterus annectens; assembly: GCF_019279795.1. Taxonomy (NCBI): domain Eukaryota; kingdom Metazoa; phylum Chordata; order Ceratodontiformes; family Protopteridae; genus Protopterus; species Protopterus annectens. Next base: position 1,461,442,817 of record NC_056739.1, read on the forward strand.
ACCATGCCTCCTCAGTGATAAGAAGGGCATTTTATATTTTTTATCTCATAAGAAAGGACATTGCCTCCAGAAAAAAAGAGGTTATAACCCCCTGTATTTTTCTCTCACCAGGCATGTGACATCAACAGAACTTGCTGGAGAGACAGTTTTGTCTCACAGAGGTTGCCTCACCTTTAGAGCAAGCTTCCTATTTATGTTAAACAAAGGCCCTCATTGACCCTATTTAATTGTAATTTGAATGATTGGATGGTTAACCGGAAATTCACCCAGGGGGTTCCACCTGTGTCTCTCTTGGACAGGGGCACTAGGTGCTGAATTTAGTGTCTGCTTGAATCATACACCCTTGGGAACATGGGTTGAACTTTGGCTAGGCTTGTAAGGGCCCTGGGGCCATTAGCCTAGTAACCTCCTATGATCCTATGAAGGCCCCAAGGGTGTTAAAGCTACTATTGCTAAAAACCTTGTACCTCTGGATAAGGAATCTAGGGCCTTGAACAGGTTGGGTAAAAAAAAAAAAGTCTGCACCTCTTGCCATTAGATCTGTGAATTGTCTTTTTCACATGTTTAAGTATCAGCAACATACTTTGGAGGCTATTAAGGTTAAACTTGGGGATGTTCCCGCCCTGTCGGAGAACAAAGACTTGCAGGATTTACAAATTTCTGTCTCTTGTCACTAACCATTCCCTACATTGTGGTTTTGACACCTTGGAGGCTTCCTGCAAAGCATTAGCCACTGGTTCTGTTATTAGAAGGCATGCTTAGCTTAGGGAGCAGCCTCTTTCTGAACCTGTTAAATCTAAATTGCTGGATGTGCCTTTGCACAAAGACACCCTTGTTGGCAGCAAGGCTGAAGAGGTACTGAAGTTGGAGGACAAGGCGAAATCTATGCAAGCTGTTAAGGATTTCCTTCGGGTTCAGCCTTCTCGGTTTAGTAGGCATTACCCTTCCAAGAATTGGTCTCTTCCTGATCCCAGCAAGCAAGGTCGATGTCCTTCAAGGATGCATCTGCAGTCCTAACAAATGGGTTGTCCTGTCGTCAGGCAGCCCTTGGTCGGCTGGATTCCAAAGTCTGGGTCTGGCCTCGGCTGGTGTCGCTCTTCACCCGACGTCATAGCTGCAGTAATTCGGGTATAAAGGCATCAGCCGATGCCATTTTCCTCGGTCTTTCTTGCCGTGGCCTTGAAGCAGAAGCTGTTGCCAAGTGCGGTCGGTCAGATCCAGAGATTACTACTACCGAATACTACTTCGAAGACTTCTAAAAAGCTAAGTACCCCGTTGGGGACTCTTTCTTGCCTCAGCCGATGTCAGAGAAAGTTAATAATTGTTTAACCTGTGGGAAACAAATACCTCATAAGGATTTCCACTCCTACTGTATTCATTGCTTAGGCCCAGACCACGACGTAGCAGCTTGTTTTGCCTGCTCTTCTTTTAACCGACGGACGCTCAGACGTCGGTCGGAGTTTGCCGAACAAATTTTCGGCTCTGATTTTGCCTACATTATGCCGTCTGATCCTCCGACAGCACAAATTTCGAAAAAACGAAAAGAAAAGGACCGACACTCGCGGTCGCGGTTTCCAAAACGCGATGAAGCAAACCACGAGTGTCTCGGTTTCTGCCGAAACCGAGATAGCGGTTCCTTCTTCAGCTGAAACCGTGCCTTCTACCGAGGCCTCCTCTAACCTGGTAGAATCTGCTTCTGAAAATCAGCCTTCTGTGGCGGTTTCCCAGGATTTATCAGACACAATACCACTGGATATTTCCACCCCTGCACGTGGAGCTGCTAGGCCTCCTGCAGCCATGTCCATTAAGGCCTTTGCCAGGGCCAAAGCAGCAAAAGCTTCTAAATCTGTGCCTACCAAACCACCCCCACACAGGCCCAGCACTAGTTCACATATGTTATCTTTAGCTGAGGATTTAATTTCTTTAATCCGTGGTTCCCAGCCCCATCCAGACAGGTCCTCTCTTCCCCCTCCAGAAAAGAGACCTAGAGCAGAACCCCCTGAACCAGTATCCTCTGATGGTTCTTCTGTTGAATCAGATCATTCAGAACTTCCTGAGGCTCCTTATTCTCCTTACGAAGACTCTGATGCTGAAGAGTCCATTCCTTCAGCCTCTCCGCCTGAGGAATTTTCCTTTGGGGAAACATTGCATGCTATGAGAGAACAATTCCAGTGGCAAGGCCAAGATTTTTCAGACTCCAGAAAAAGGCTTAGAACCTTTCTACATTTGCCACAACATAGGCCTTTGGCTATTCCTCCAGTCCTTTCTGTTGTAGATGATGCATTTAATGATGCTTGCACTGCTCCTGATTCTTTACCTCCGGCTCCTGCTAAGCCCGATAGGTTCTACAGGGTCCCGGACACTCACCATCATTTATACAAGGCTCCCTTGGCAGATCCAGAGACCATCGCTCAGGGCCCAAAAGCTGTAGCTACTACTTCCACTAGAAACCCCCTCCCCTCTGATAGGGAATCAAGATCCTTAGAGAGATGGGGTAAAAAAGTTTACACTTCTGCAACCTTGTCAGCTAGGGCTTTGAACTGCCAGTTTCATATGATTCAATATCAAGAGTTTATGCTTGACCGGTTAACTAAAAAGCTTTCCTCTGAAGAATCCTTAGATAAGAAATATGTTAGGAAATGGTACATAACATACAGCAGGTTAGTAACCATTCTTTAAAATGTGGCTATGATGCACTGGAGGCTTCCTTTAGATCAGCCATGACTGGCACAGTTATCAGGAGACATGCATGGTTGAAAGAACAAGCATTGCCAGACCAGGTCAAATCAAAGCTCTTGGATGCTCCCATGGACAAGGTCAATTTATTTGGTTCCCCTGCTCAACAGGTACTAAAAAAGATGGAAGAGAAGGCAAAATCTGTACAAACGGTGAAAGATTTTTTGCAAGTTCAACCTCCAAGGTTTAGCCGGAACTGGCCTTCCAAACATTGGTCCTTTCCAGATTCCTCTAAGTCCCAGAGGGGCAGGTATAGGCGTCCAAGAGGCAGAAACCAATCCAGAGGTACCTACAGGGGACGCCAATGGCAAGGTAACAACCAACGAGGTTCACACTCAGCAACCACCACAGCAACAGCTCAATCACAGTGACTTAGCAGTGACACCGCCTTCCAGGGAACAACTAGAAGCACCTTTAGGCGGAAAACTAACATTATTCTCAAAAAACTGGCACTGCATAACAAGAGAAAAATGGATTTTACAAACTATAGACCAAGGCTACAGGTTCCATTTCCATACTCTACCAGGGAAGAGAGGAATGCCAAACCTACCACCTTCTCAAAGGACAGAAGCTCTAAAACAAATATCTCAGCTATTAAGAATGAGAGCTGTGGAAAGAGTACCACCTATGGAGCAAGGAAAAGGATTTTACTCCAGACTCTTCCTGGTTCCAAGAAAAGAAAACAAATGGAGACCCATTCTAGACCTGTCTGCTTTAAACACATTCCTTATTGTTCCAAAATTCAAAATGCTGACCCTACAGCAACTTCTTCCCATGCTGGGCAAGGAGTCTTGGCTGGTAACTCTAGATCTCAAGGAGGCATACCTGCACGTCCCCATAAGACCAATTTGCAGAAGATACCTCAGATTTCTTGCAGGATCAGAGCATTATCAATTCTCCGCATTGCCTTTTGGCTTATCTACTGCGCCCAGAGTGTTCACGAAATGCCTGGCATCAGTAATTGCTCATTGCAGGCTACAGGGAATCCAAATTTATCCATACCTGGATGACTGCCTGATACAAGCGGACAACAAAAACAAACTAGCAGAAGACCTACAAAGAGTCATTTACCTGCTACAAGCCTTGGGATATACAGTCAATATAAAAAAGTCAAGACTGACTCCATCCCAAAGAATAACCTTTCTGGGTGCAGAGCTGGACACATCAAAACAAATGGCATTCCTAACTGCAGAAAAGAAAAAACAACTACCTCTCTACTTCTTGGCATTAATCAAACAGAACCACCTAACTGCAAGAAAAATACTGCAAGCCCTGGGATTCATGGCATCCTGCATAATCCTGGTCCCTCATGCCAGGCTGCACATGAGAAAACTTCAATGGTACCTAAGGAATTTGTGGTCCCAGCACAAACACAGCCTAGAAACCAAAATCCCAATAATTCCATGCCTGAAACAAGAGTTCCTATGGTGGGCTCATGCCTGTCAATCAAACCCAGGACTACCCTTCTGCAACAGCCAACCAAGTCAAACCATCACGACAGATGCCTCAGACCTCGGTTGGGGAGCACACATGCAGGACAGGTGCATACAAGGATTATGGACTCAAGAACAGCTGTGCCTACACATAAATCTAAAGGAAATGCTGGCGGTAAAAATGGCAATCCAGTCATTCCGACCATTTCTCCAAGAAGGTCAGTTGCTGGTAAGGACAGACAACACCACAGTTATGTGGTACATCAACAAACAGGGGGGCACACATTCCTATCCTCTATGCCGGCTGGCACTGCACCTATGGGATGTGGCCCTGACCTACAACATTCAGTTACAAGCAATCTTTGTGCCAGGAAAAGAAAACATTCTAGCAGACATATTAAGCAGAACAACCACAGATGCCCACGAATGGATGCTTCACCCGGACATCTTCAAAGCCATCACAAAGAAATGGGGATTGCCTCAAATAGACTTGTTTGCATCTCCGGTCAATCACCAGCTAAAGAAATTCTGCACCAGGACGCACCACCCACTTGCTTGGAAGGTGGACTCTCTTTCTTTCAGTTGGAAAAGCCTGACAGCATACGCATTCCCACCACTTCCTTTGATGCACAAGTTGCTTCTGAAGATCAAAGAGGACCGTCCCAGAATCATTCTGATAGCTCCAGACTGGCCAAGACAACATTGGTACCCATTGCTAAGGAGCATGTCTCGAGAACAAATATGGACATTACCCCTGACCCCATTATTGTTAACACAGAGCAATTACAAAATACTGCATCCAAACCTGAAAACTCTGCAACTAACTGCCTGGAACATTACATGACAGCAATTAACCCAAACTTATCCCAAAGGGTTAAAGACATAATCCTGGAGGCCTTCAACAAGAAAGAATTATGCTGCAAAATGGAAAAGATATTTAATTTGGAGTACTGCAAAGGGGGAAGATGTGACTCTAGTAAACGTGGCCAACATCCTGGAGTACTTGGCAGAGCTCTTCCACACAGGCCTGTCCTACTCTTCCATCAAGATACATGCTTCAGCTATTTCAGCACAGTATAGCTTGGATCCTCCTGTCTTCTCTCATCCCCTGCTCAGGCAATTTCTGAGAGGAATTAAAAATGTGAAACCTCCCAGGAAACCACCAGTGCCAGCATGGGACTTGAATTTTGTGCTAGAGAAATTAACACTTCCTCCCTTCGAACCAGCAGCAACAGCAGAACTACAATACTTGTCATGGAAGACTGCTTTTCTACTGGCAATAACCTCAGCTAGAAGGGTCTCTGAACTACAGGCACTAATGGCAGTACAACCCTTCCTGATCTTCCATCAAGATAGAGTGTCTATGAGAACAAATCCTACATTTATGCCTAAGGTGGTATCCAGAGTGTCACTAAACCAGGCTATTCACCTACCCACGTTCTTCCCAAATCCACAGAACAGGGGAGAAAGGCTTTTACATACCTTGGATGTGCACAGGCAGTTACGCTACTATCTGGACAGGACTAAATCCAATAGAAAAACTGACCAGCTACTGGTGGCATATGCCACAGGAAAGGAAGGAAAACCAATTTCAAAACAGACAATCTCCAAATGGATAGGAAATTCCATCAGATTTTGTTACTCCTATCATGGAAAGAAAACTCCAGAAAACATCAGGCCTCACTCCACGAGAGCTACAGCCACTACTACAGCTTTCTTACGGGGAGTGGCTACCAAGGACATTATAGAGGCTGCTACTTGGACCTCCGTGCATACATTTGCCAAGCATTACAATTTGCCTTTATACTCTAGATCCGAGCAGGTTTTGCCACTGCTGTTTTGCAAGGGATCCTAGCTACACCATAATCACTACTCTTCCTCCTCCCTTGCTTAGCTATGGTATTCTACCCATTTGTTAGGACTGCAGATGCATCCTTGAAGGACATAGTACAGTTTTGTACCTACCATAAATGTAGATGTCCGAGAGGAATGCATCTGCAGTCAGGATACCCACCTCCTTCCCTCTGAGGTACTCCTAGGGTATTTGCCAGCCTCCAGCTAGCTTGGGGGGGATCTATTATGGTGTATTTGTTTGTATATATGTGCATACATGCTTATTTTGATGTTTACTTTATATTATTTGGAATCATTGGCATTTATCCAAATTTAGCCTTCCAGGAGGGCACCTGGCATCTGGGGCAAGAAACACTGAAGAAAATGGCGTCGGCTGATGCCTTTATACCCGAATTACTGCAGCTATGACGTTGGGTGAAGAGCGACACCAGCCGAAGCCAGACCCAGACTTTGGAATCCGGCCGACCGAGGGCTGCCTGACGACAGGACAACCCATTTGTTAGGACTGCAGATGCATTCCTCTCGGACATCTACATTTATGGTAGGTACAAAACTGTACTTTCTAGGCCTAGGTGTTTCCAATCTTCCAAAAGGCTAAACAGTGGCATCCATCTTCTTCCAAATTGAGGAGTTCTAAGCCGGCTTCCCAAAGCAAGCATTGTCAATGACTCCGGCCTTTTTGTGCCTACCTCTGCGGACCCAGGGTTTCCTTTGGGGGGGAGGTTAGCCAGGTTCACAGAGGTAATGGTCTACCATCACAGACGACAAATGGGTGTTAGATATAGTATACCAAGATTACAAGTTTTACTTTCACACCTTCTCTGTTCTACAAGGTTACCCAAATATACCCAAAACTCACAGGGCAGAGGTGGGAAACAATATTTCTTTTCTACTGACTCTGGGAGCTATAGAGCCAGTTCCTGCAAATCAGTCAGGCCTAGGTTTTTATTCAAGGCTTTTTCTGGTGCCCAAAAAAGGGGGAACCTGGCACCCTATTCTGGATTTGTCTATTGTAAACACTTTTCTGGTGATTCCCAAATTCAAGATGCTCACTCTTCAACAGTTACTGCCAATGCTGGGCAAGGATTCATGGCTGGTAACCTTGGATCTCAAGGAGGCTTATCTGCACATCCCAATAAGGGAAAGTTGCAGGCAGTTCCTTCATTTCAGGGCTGGAAAGAAACACTTCCAATTCTCTGCACTGCCCTTTAGCTTGTCTACTGCTCCCAGAGTTTTCACGAAATGCCTGGCACCAGTCATTGCTTTTTGCAGGCAGAGAAACATTCAAATTTATCCATACCTGGACAACTCTCTCATTCAAGCAAATTCCCCAGAACAACTAAAAAAGGATTTGGACTTTGTGAAAAACATTCTCATCTCTTTGGGTTACACTCTCAACGAAAATAAGTCAAAACTGGGTCCTACAAGGGAGATTGTTTTCCTGGGAGCGAGTCTGAATACAGCCACCCAGATGGGATTCCTCCCTCAAGAGAAACGAGAAGATCTTGCGACTTAGTTCAAGAACTTGGCAAGCATGACCCAGCTCTCTGCAAGGCAATTCCTGCAAGATCTAGGGTTCATGGCTTCATGTATGCAAGGTTGCATATGAGAAAATTTCAATGGTACCTCAAGAACCTTTGGTGTCAGCACACGCAGGACGTAGACTTGATTCTTCCTCTGATTCCTTGTCTACAACTGGAGTTTCTTTGGTGGGCGACAGCCTATTCCCAGAACAAGGGCTGCCTTTTCACCCACCTCCTGCCAGACAGACTGTCACCACAGACTCCTCAGATTATGCATGGGGAGCACATCTGGAGGGCAGGTGCATACAGGGGACTTGGTACACTCAATAGCTTCATCTGGACATAAATGTAAAGGAATTGTTGGCAGTGTAGCAGGCATTGCTGGCTTTCAAGGACCTACTCTACCCTGGGACTCTCTTGGTCAGAACAGACAATGCCACAGTCATGTGGTACATCAACAAGCACGGGGGAACTCACTCTTACCCCCTGTGCAGACACAGCATGAGACTATGGTCCATAGCAGCTTTCATGGGCATACATCTAATAGCCCAGTTTCTTCCAGGGAGGCTAAACTCCTTGGCAGACTAATTGAGCAGACATGTTCTGGATCCTCACAAGTGGCAACTCAATAAGATCATCTTCCATTGCATCATTCAGCATTGGGGCACTGCACAAGTGGATATTTTCTCCTCCCCAGCCAATCATCTCCTTCCAACCTTCTGCACCAGGGAGTATCACAACAAAGCTTGGAGAGTAGACTCATTGTCCTTCCAATGGACACAACTCTCGATTTATGCCTTCCCTCCTCTGCCTCTTCTTACAAGAGTGCTGCTAAGTATAAGGGACGAAAAACCAAAGGCTATTCTTAAAGCACCAGACTGGCCCAAGGCAGCATTGTTATCCACTTCTTCGCAGCCTTTCCAAGGCTCAGGCTTGGCATCTTCCCCTGATACCAGATCTTTTGGTTCACTGCAAGTGGTATAATTTTCCCTTTA
>NC_056739.1:1461456857-1461515220 GCF_019279795.1 Protopterus annectens
TTGTTGTCGCTTTCTTTCCTGACGTCAGTGTGACAGGGGTATATAAGACACAGCCGACGCCATATTCTTCAGTCTTTTTTGCTGCGCGGTGCCCGAAGCAGAAGCAGTTCACAAGTGCCGGTCGGCCAGCTCCTGAATTTACGAAAAAATTGGAAACCGAAGTCTTCTTTAAAGCTAAGTACCCGTTGAAACTTTTCTTGCCTCAGACCGATGTCAGACAAAGTTAACAATTGTATTTCTTGTGGGAAGCAAATACCGCATAAGGATTTCCATTCCCTCTGCATACCTTGTTTAGGCTCAGGCCACGACGTCTCGGGCTGTCGCTTTTGTGCTTCTTTCAATAAACGCACTATTAAGCGTCGGGCGGAGTTCGCCCAACATTATTTTGGTAAAGCTTTTGATTATAAAATGTCGTCGGATACTCCGACTACCGTTTTGTCCAAAAAACGCAAGGACAAGGACCGACAAGCGAGGTCCGCGGTCTCCACCGACACCAAAACCGACTGCACGTGGTCCGGTTCTCAGCGAGACGCCTTTGCAGTCCCTGACTACCGACGACACTTCTTTGGCGGAGTCTTCTGTACCCGAGACCGCAGGTGCCTCTGCCCTTACTCAGACTACAACCACCGAAGCCACTGTGAGTGTTGAGTCTCCTAATGTAGACAGGTCCACTTCCACCCAGGGTGTCTTTAGGCCCTCATCTTCCTTTTCCATTAAGGCCTTTACTAAGTCCAAATCAGCCATGCATCCCAAGAGGCCTGTTGCCCAGGGCCCATCCCCAGGCCCCATGCCTAAAAAACAGATGCTTAAAATGGCTGAGGATTTGATTACCCTTATCAGGGGTTCCCAACCCCCTCCAGACAAGAGACCCAGAGTGGAGGAAGATTCCCCCTCTTCTGAACAGGGCTCCATTTTCTCAGAACATTCTGATGTAGAGGAGCACTCGTACTCCCCTTATGAAGATTCGGATGCAGAACAGTCCATTCCTTCTGTATCTCCCCCAGAGGATTTCTCTTTTGGGGAAACCTTGCACACCTTGAGGGAGCACTTCCATTGGGATGGCCAAGACTTTTCTGATTCCAAGAAAAGGCTTAGGGAATTTCTTTTGTTACCTCAACACAGACCGCTGGCTATACCTCCTGTCTTGGACATACTTGATGATGTATACTCAGAGGCTTGTTTTAGTCCGGATTCCCTGCCTCCTGCTCCAGTCAAACCTGACAGGTACTACAGAGTTCCTAACTCTCACCAATTTCTTTTCAAAAGCCATAATGCTGACCCTGAAACCATTTCTCAAGGCCCCAAGGGAATGAAGGCCTCTACTGCCAAGAATCCACTACCTTCCGAAAGAGAATCTAGATCCTTAGAAAGGTGGGGGAAAAAGGTATACACCTCGGCCACCCTAGCCATGAGGGCCTTAAATTGTCAGTTCCATATGCTTAAATACCAGCAGTTTCTGTTATCTCAATTAAGAAATAAAATGTCTCAACCTGAACAACCAGATTTGAAGGAATTGCAGGATATGATGCATAGTGCAGAACAAGTGGGTAAACACACCTTACAATGTGGCTATGATGCCTTAGAGGCCTCAAGTAGAACTGCTGTTACAGGATCAGTCATTCGCAGGCATGCTTGGCTTAGGGAACAAAGCTTGCCTGATCATGTTAAAGCTAAACTACTAGATGCTCCTTTACAAAAGGATGTACTATTTGGTACTAATGCTAAGGAGATACTACGTAAAATGGAAGAAAAAGCTAAATCTATGCAAACTGTCAAGGCTTTTCTACAGGTACAACCACCTCGTTTTAGCAGAAATTGGCCTTCTAAAAGCTGGTCCTTTCCAGCCACGGACAAGCCCCAAAGAGGCAGATACAGGCGCACAAGGGGTAGAGGACAATCTCAAGGATCATATAGAGGCAGACAATGGCAAACTCCAGCACCAAGAGGTGGCGAGGACAGTGCACAACAATACAGAAAACAAACCCAATGACTTCCTCCTTTTCATGCCAAGCAAGTCTCAGCTGGCAGCTCCCTTTGGAGGAAAGCTGGCATTATTTACAAGAAATTGGCATATTATCACAACAGACAAATGGATCCTGGACATTATAAACAGGGGCTACAGATTTCATTTTCACACTCTTCCAAAAATGAGAGGCATGCCAAACCTGCCACACAATCAAAGGGCAGAGGCACAAATACAAATTTCAAAACTCATGGACATGAAAGCTATTCAAGAGGTACCTACTCACGAACAAGGTCAAGGTTTTTATTCCAGACTATTCCTGGTACCAAGGAAAGGAACCAACTGGAGACCCATTTTGGACTTATCCATCCTAAATACATTTCTACTCGTACCAAAATTCAAGATGCTCACATTACAGCAGCTTCTTCCCATGCTGGGCAAGGGGTTTTGGCTGGTAACACTGGACCTCAAGTTGGCATACCTGCATGTCCCAGTCAGACAAAGCTGCAGAAGATACCTCAGATTTCTTGCAGGTTCAATCCACTATCAATTCTCTGCATTGCCCTTTGGCTTATCTACTGTGCCCAAAGTATTCACGAAATGCCTGGCATCAGTAATCGCCTACTGCAGACTTCAAGGGATACAAATTTACCCTTATTTGGACGACTGCCTAATCCAAGCGGACAGCAAGCACAAACTTCTGGAACATCTGGCTTATGCAATACGGTTACTGAATTCTCTGGGATACACAATCAACAAAGAGAAATCCAGGCTAACACCATCTCAGAAAATAACTTTCCTGGGTGCCAACTTGGACACAAACACCCAGATGGCCTACCTTACGCCAGAAAAACAGGGGCAACTAACTCAGTACTTCAAAATACTAGCAAATTGTACCAGGCTTACTGCAAGGAAAATCCTGCAGGCTCTGGGCTTCATGGTGTCTTGCATTCTTTTAATCCCATGTGCAAAGTTGCATATGAGAACTTCAGTGGTACCTAAAAAACCTATGGTCTCAGCACAGCCACAATTTGGAAACAATAATACCAATAATTCCATGTTTGCAAAAGGAATTTCTATGGGGGGGGGGCAAGCATGTCAAACAAACACAGGTCTCCCATTCTGCAAGCCTCAAGCAAATCAAGTCATCACAACAGACGCCTCAGATTACGCCTGGGGGGCGCACATAACAGACAGGTGCATTCAGGGCAAATGGTCCCAAAAGGAAAAGCACCTTCACATCAACCAAAAAGAAATGCTAGCAGTGATAAATGCAATTACAGCATTCAAGGACCTCCTGCGTCCAGGACAATTATTAATAAGAACAGACAACACCACAGTAATGTGGTACATAAACAAACAAGGAGGAACACATTCATATCCCCTGTGCAGACTAGCCATGACACTTTGGAACTTGGCTCTGGAAGGGCAAATGGAACTTGAAGCACAGTACTTGCCAGGTTTGGAAAACACGCTGGCAGACAGTCTAAGCAGAAATATGACAGATCCGCACGAATGGAAGTTGCATCCTCGGGTGTTTACACAGATAATCCAAGCGTGGGGAAGGCCAGACATAGATCTTTTCGCCTCCCACAGGAATCATCAATTGTAAACGTTTTGTTCTAGGACCTTCCATCCAAAGGCCTGGAGAGTGGACGCCCTTTCATTCAGTTGGACAGCATGGACAGTGTACGCTTTCCCACCTCTGCCTCTTCTGCCCAAGGTGCTCTTGAAAGCAAGAGCAGACAGACCAAAGATGATACTGATTGCTCCAGACTGGCCAAGACAACACTGGTACCCACTCCTGAGAAGCCTAACACATACTCCTCCCTGGTCCCTACCTCTAATGCCTCTTCTGCTGACTCAGCACAACTACAAAACTCTTCACAGTCAGCTGAAAACACTCAATCTCACTGCATGGAAAATTCCTTAACACCTCAACAGACCTTACTCTCCAAAGAGGTACAGGATGTCATTTTGGAGGCCAGAAGGCCATCTACTAGAAAGGCTTACTCAGCAAAATGGAAACGGTTTTGCTGTTGGAATGAGAAAAAAGGCCAGGACCCTACAAAACTAAATTTGCCTCAGGTATTACAATATCTAGCTGAGCTGCTGAACAGTGGACTCTCATTTTCCTCCATAAAAATCCATGCCTCAGCCATTTCTGCAGAATTCAACACTGATCCACCCTTATTCTTTCACCCACTCTTAAGACAGTTCCTCAGAGGGGCTAAGAATATAAGACCACCAAGGAAACAACCAGTTCCAGCCTGGGATCTTAATTATATTCTAGAAAAATTAACATTGCCTCCCTTTGAACCAGCTGCCTCAACAGATTTGCAATATTTGTCCTGGAAAACAGCCTTCCCTTCTGGCCATTACCTCAGCTTGTAGGGTTTCGGAACTGCAAGCCCTCATGGCTGTGCAGCGCTTTCTAATTTTCCATCAGGACAGGGTTTTCCTTCGAACCAACCCATCTTTTATGCCTAAAGTGGTATCCAGGGTAGCTTTAAATCAAGCCATACACTTGCCTACCTTTTACCCCAATCCTCAAAAGAAAGGGGAAAGGCTGCTGCACTCTTTAGACATCATAGACAGCTACGTTATTACTTGGACAGAACAAAGCCTTTTAGGAAATCACAACAACTTTGTGTCCTATGCTGTAGGAGCTCAAGGGAAGCCACTGACCAAACAGACAATTTCAAAATGGATAGGCCACTGCATACGGTTTTGTTACTCCTATCATGGGAAATCTGTCCCTACAGGCATCAGATCCCACTCCACCAGGGCCACAGCTACCTCTACAGCCTTCCTTAGAGGAGTTCCTACCAAAGATATTTTGGAGGCAGCCACTTGGAGTTCTGTGCATACCTTCACAAAACACTACCACCTGCCTTTTATATTCCAAAACTAGAGCAGGCTTTGCCACTGCTGTATTGCAGGGCATTCTGGCTCATCCCAGTTCCACCTAGTGCCTACCACCCTGTGCGTAGCTTTGGGATTCTACCCATATGTGATTACTGCAGCTGTATGCACGATGAACATAGTACAGTTTTGTACCTACCATAAATGTAGATGTTAGAGTGCTAATACAGCTGCAGTACAGGTTTCCCTCCCTCCTTCCCCTCTTGGTAAATGATTAGTGGCTAACACCTCCTCTTACAACCTAATTTGGGTTATCCTCCTATGGTGTATTTGCTCACAACTACTGTTTTTTGATTACATTGCATTGCTTGAATATATTTATATATATAATTTATGTATTGCCTTCCTTCTGGGGGCACCTGACATCTGGGGCAAGAAAAGACTGAAGAATATGGCGTCGGCTGTGTCTTATATACCCCTGTCGCACTGACGTCGGGAAAGAAAGCGACAACAACTGACACCGGACCAAGACTTTGGAATTCGGCCGACCGAGGGACCGCCTGACTGCAGAGAACCCATATGTGATTACTGCAGCTGTATTAGCACTCGAGCATCTACATTTATGGTAGGTACAAAACTGTACTGTCTCTCTAGTGGCCATGTGATGGTAGGAACAAGGCCTTTGGTTGTCTGCTACCACTTAGAAGGATGGCACAGAGTTCAGTACTGCTTGCTTCAACTGGATGCTACTTCATGATGTGGGCTGAGATGCCTTCCCACCTCCCAGGGTGGGTGAGTTGGCATTGGCCAAAATGCACCCCATCGTAGCTGGCTTATCTATCTATTGGGCTGTCACTCAAACCTTGTAGATCTGGGTCACAGTTAAGACTTGACTGCTAGTTCTGATACATATTTTATTAATGCGTGATCAGTTTGGGAAAATTTGCTTGTTTGAAATCCGTAGATGTTCATCATGTTGATTGCTGCTGTAGTAGCCTTACCTGTATGACTTGTATCATCCCAAAGGTATAACAGCTGGCCAGCTTCCAAAACTTCAGCGCACCTTCCATTTGCCCAATCTGTCAGGCAGCATGAGACAAGCTGACTAAAAGACGAGTTTGGGTGCCAAGCCCTTAAGAGGTTTACTGCAGCTGTAGAGTACGCTCCTCTGAGGCTTTTGAGGATCGACGGTTGGCTTTTGTCCAGTTTCTTTGTTGGACAGATTATAACTCCCTTAGGTGGGGGGGCTTCTATTTAATAATTTGCTAATTATTTATAGTTTCCTGTTCAGTAAATTTATTTTAAAGCTAAGAGTTTGTGTTTTAAACATCACTAGACTGTACAGTACTTTTAAACAAAACCACAGTTTTTTTTTCTTGTCAGTTTATACGTTGTTCAACTTAAAAGCATTTTTTTCCTGTGGAGAAATTGTGTTTATTTTACTGTGTGGAGCAGACACAGTCTTTTGAAGTGCTTTTTAGTGTTTTTTTCTCTGGGGGGAAATTACTTTTTTATTTTTACAGACATTTGCTGCTGGTTTCCCCTGGGAATGACACCATTTTTGGCTTGACCATGGAACAAATGGTCAGTCCCATGGCTGGTCCTTACCCCAGCCACAAAAAGAAAAAGTTAAGCAAACAGCCTTTGTCACCAAAGTAGGCTAGCAATTTGCCTGAGCTGCAGGTGGGTGACTGTGCTGTGGCCATTTGTTGTACCTCAGACCACTCATCTTTTTCCCCGGATCTCTGTGGTGTAGCACCTACAGCCACTATTGACCAGAGTTGTCCAAGTCCTCTGTAGCTGTTGGGATCCCCTCAGTGGGCATGGGAGAGCTACTCTTGTCATTTCTAGAAGAGTATACAAGGAAGGCTTCACTGTTTTGTCATAATGTTTTGCCCATCTCTGGGGAATCTGCTGCTGGAAGATATAATACTGTTGGCCCCATTTTTCCTGTCAAAAAGAAGCAGAAAACTCAGCATTTATCTACTCCTCAAATTTCCTTACCCAGGAGTAGTTTACTGGGTTTTGCTCCGAGTTTAGTTCAGGATATCGATCCTTCTTGTTAGGTAGTAGTTTCTGGTGAAAGAAAGAGGGATATTCCCTTTCCTGAAGATATTTCAAGATCCTGAATCTGACATGAAGATGAAAGGGAGAGATGCAGGGTTTTCTCCTCAGATTTGTGATTCGTACTCAGAGGAGAGCCTAGTTTTTTATTCTCGCTGTGGGTGTTTCTCTGTATCAGTGGGAGAATTGAAGTCCTTCAGAAACTACTGTGAGCTGTTAAAGAAAGGATTTCCAGAACCTCCACCCATTCCTCCAGTTTCCTCTTTCTTGGAGGATATGTGTTACTGCCTGCAGTTTTCCTGATACTCATCCACCTGCTCTTAAAAAGGTAGGACGTGTGAAGTTCCTCACTCTGTTTTTCTGCACGGTTTCCAAACCTTATCCAAAAGCTGTAGCTTTAGTTAATAATTCTGCTACTTTCTGTTGTGTCTTTCAGCTTTTCCTGGTTAGGGTCGCCACAACAGAACTCTGGTCGGCTAATGATTGGCAGTAGATTTTTACATGCTGAGTTGCCAGCTCTGACGCACAACCTTCAACGAAGGAAGCCCATTCATGCATGTCTCCACGCAGAACACGCTGTAGCTGAAAATTGAACAGGACAACGTCTTACTGTGAGGCAACAACGCTACCGCAGCACCACCACCGCAGTTGGGACACAAAGATTAAGTATGGGGGGGAAAAAAGGAGTATGCTTCCCCAACTTTGATTTTCAAACTTTTCAGGCTCTTATGTTAAGTTCTGTCCTGACAAACTGTGACTGTATTAAGTGTTTTGTCTGCAGTTTTGTTTTTGTGAAGAAAAATCTGCTTTAATTTCTTTAGTTCAAGTCACTACTTATTGCATTCATCATGTATATGACTCTTTTGATACTTTTTCAGGGGGTTATGGCCAGTGGTACTGTTTTGAGGAAGCTTGCATGGCTGCATTCTCAGAAGCTCACAGATGATGACAATTAAATGTTACATTCCCTTTTGGAAAGAGATTTAGTTTTTAGCCCCTGTGCTGCAGAGATGTTCAGAAAGTGTCTAGAAAAAGTTAAGCTGATGCAGGAAAGTGCCAAGATTTTTCAGCCTTCCTTTTCCAAATTTTCTAAGGGATTCTTTAACTCCTCATCCAATTTTGGTAAGAAACAAAATAAACAGTCTCAACAAAATGCAGATAACATATGTTTAAAAAATGTCAAGGGAGTTCCAAGACGAATTCTGGAAACTGATAAAATCCAGTAATTCACTATTTAAGAGACCTTGTTCTGCCATTCCACCCTGGCACCCTGTTTTGTCTTCCAGAAAAGTCTGAATTTCCACATTTCTCTTTGCCAAAAGATGGTTTTAAGGCAAATGGATTCATTAAGGATGCAGGTGGTAATGGGAGAAAATTCCTTCTTTATAGGGGTATTTCCTCATCCTGTAGACCAGACTCTTACTTACACCTGTTGTTCATCACAGACTGGATCTACTTAGAAAAGAACAGGAGTGTTTGATACACCTTGCCACCAATCAGCTTCAGTTGACTGAATGTTTTTTTTCTTTAACCGGATTGTTAGCAGTATAATGCATAGCGCTGAACAAGTAAAAGGTCAGTATTCTATCTGGTTGTGTATTTTTTCTGTAACCTTCACCTTGGGAACATCCACAGTTTCTTAGTTTTCCTTGTGATGCTGGCTTTGTTACATAGAGTAATAGTCATGCTGTAAGTACTACATCTTATCTACGAGTGCCATCTAGACAAATGTTCTGACTTTTTTTTCCAGGTCATCTCACAGTTGCATTATTTTTCCCTGAATCTGCATCACCAACACTGTGAACTGCACAGTTGCTTCTGCACTGTCTTGCATAGTCCTGTGCATCGACACTTGGGTTTTACTTTAAAGTTCTTAGTGAAAAACAAGTCTCTCATTTAAAATTTGTTTGTTTTTGGGTCTAATTTTGTAGCTGAGGGAGACCGCTATAAACTTTATAGCTGATTTATATAGATAATTTGCACGTTCATGGGTGACACACAAGTACTTTATGCAACAATTCAGTTCTGGGATGACTTGTTACTTCAATTTGCACAGCCATGACAAGTAGAGTTTTTACTGCTTGCATATCTAACAGTTCTGAACTGTTATTTTGATTTTCAGGCAGAAAAATTTGGAGACTCCTTTGTTTTTGAAGGCATGCTAAGTGAAAAGGTGAAAAGTACTATTACGCAGGCTGTAAGTATATTTAAAGATTGTTTCAGATTAAAATGATTTTTAAATATTTTATCAGTCCATAGCTTAGTACAAGAAGCATGTCTCTGTCAGATGCTAATGTAGTCTCAGCTGTTTGGCACTGCATACTAAATATGTAATGTAGAGAATATTCTTTTTCACAAGCTCAAGATGTGCAGTACCATAGAAGCAAATAACAAATGCAGCACTCTATGCTTACTTAATCGCAGGTCTAAAAATAAGAAAAAGCAACTGAGGAATGGTTGTTACAGCATGAGAGCTTAAAGTGAAACAAACTGCTTCAATTTTTAATAACTTTTATTGATTACTGCTACAGTTATGGAGTGCTGTAAAACAGTGCTTTATAAAGATACTCTGCTTAAGTTATCACTTTCTGATTATTGTAAGAATGGTGTTAAACAGTGATAGCAATTAACTAGGCTGTACCAGAAGGAAAACTACTACTTTTCCTGTTGCTTTAATTTTTCATCACAAGTATACTGGTCTTCAGATTTTAGTTTTACAAGTGCCAAAAACGTTGTATGTTTGTATACTGGTAGTGTTGGTTTAGCTTTGCATACTTGGGAATTATTCTTTGATTCAGTCAGTGACTCAGTCAAGCTTTGATTATAAATAATTTCTCCTACAGCTAAGACATTCTGAATGTCTTTTGTTTTTAATATATAGAGTTTGTGGTTACTTTGTGTAAGCACAAATGTAGCATTTAAGTAGGAAATACACTACAATTATTTGAAGTCATTAATCCTGAGTTTTTGTAATTTGTATGACTCTAGTAGGATTACTTTTTATTTTTGGCCCAGTTTGCATGCCCTTATGCCTACTGCCTTAGCTAAATTTTTTCCTTAGTGTCCCCAGTAGTGTTGTTTGGAAATCAGGGGTGAAAAGGAGGTACCTTTTTGCCAGCACCCTCCCTCGGGAAACAAATCCTTTCTCCAGGAGGGCCATACCAGTCAATCCTGGAGCAATTTTGCGGATACCCCTCCAGTCATCTAGCTTTATGGTAAATGGAAAATAGTCAGTTGCACTGCTTAACCTGCAAGGAAGTTTATAACTTAGTCATTATTATTATTCTCCATTGGAGCCCCCTGTCATTGCTCCCACTTCGACTTTAAGGGCATCTGTGATCCATCTGACTGATGTTGGCTTAGTTTCACTTATCAGTATGTGCGCAGACTGCACTGGACAGGAATCCACTGCCCTTTCCTGTGACAGGACTGAATCCACTTTGTTTTTATTTCATTTACTACAAGAAGAAACCCATTGACTGTTGCTCTCTACTGCCAAAGGCACACAAAATCAAAAGTGCAGCCACAACCTGAATTTTTATTTTCATTTTTTCCCCAGTTTTTCCGAACACAAATGCACTGTCAGCTCACCCTCTCATCTAGAATGAAGTTTAAAAAGGATAGCAGTGGTATGCTTGCTAAATCTTTTGCCTTAGTGGCTGTAAATTGTAAGTTTGGAGCTGTAGAAAGCTTTAGAAAAAAAAATGTGGGTTGTAGAAACTTTATCTTGTGCCTTTGCTGGAAATTATGGAAGCAGACAGGACAGAGCTAAATGCCGAGATGCTTGAGAATGTTCTAAAAGGTATGTCTTGAAACAAGCTGTGATTACATGGCTGTATTAGCTTTCAGAAGGACGTAAAGAGCAGGGAAGTAGCGAAGTTACATTAGTAGAAATATGCATGTCCACTGTGGTGAGCAGCACAAAGTAAAGCTATCAGAAAGCATCTTGAAGAAAGCTGAGATCATGGAAACATTTGATAAGTTGGACAACTTTCAGTTACATCGGAACAATGTTAGAGGAGGCAGAACAGATCAAATTGTTGTATTTTTTGGAAGTGTCTTTTGCTAATACCCAAACCATTTGAGGTAAAAGTAGACCTGGAGTGGGAAGAAAATGTAGGGTTTGTGCTATTTTTTAGTACACCGTCAGGATGTATACTATTGCTAAAAACTGTTTAAATAAGCAAGTACTTACGGCTTTCAGTTTTTGCACTGCCTTCCTCACATACATCTCTTGGTGTGTTCAGAATTCGAGCGTGTCAGAATTGAATCAGGATAATGCCTGTAAACTTACCTTTTCCGCTTACAATTCACCGAATACTGCTGGATGTTGAATTTAAGCAAATTATTTGATTAACACCGTTACAACCAAGGCAGAATTCTCCAATACGTATTTATTTATGTCTTCATTTACATTTATTGTCCAGGAATGTCCAACTGGGAAGATTGCTTTTAGAGTGGGACATAGGGGAGAAAAGCTCCAAACAGCTCCATGGCATTTAGTGTCTATAAGTCGGACAACCCAAGTTCAAGTAGTGGCTTGGGAAGAGCTGAATGGTTGGGTGGGCGTGAGTGGTCAACACTATGATGTTGGACAAGTGGTTCCAGTAAGGTGACTGATACCATGCAAACTTAGGCTTAATAGGACACTAAACTAGCTGTGATTAGAATGTGGGACTGGTGCTACTAAACTGGTGATGCTAGCCTTCGGTGTTTTGGTGTGGGATGGCATGGAGCACTTGTATACACAAAGAAATATTACTCCACACTGGTGATGCAGCCACCTGAGGATGTGGTCTGGACATGATAAAAATGTCCCCAACTGATTGTGTTAATGAGTATTTCCTTGTAGAATGATAGCCAGACCCAGGGAGTGGCAGCAGTGGGGGTGTGGCGAGCCACTCTGTGGGCTTTAAGGCTGTAGTGTAAGGTTAGTGGTGACATTCTCTCTCTCTCTCTCTCTCTCTCTCTCTCTCTCTCTCTCTCTCTCTCTCTCTATTAGTCCTTCATGCTGCTGGTCAGGATGGTGTTTGTGAAAGACTGGTAAGATGTTCATTTGGCAGTAGGCGGCAAAGAAGGCTGTTAGCCGACAACTGGCCACAGTAAAGCAACATTTGTGTCTGCCTGCTTGGATGATGGCTCCTTTTGGTTAACTCTCAGTAAAGTCCATGGCCATGCTAACAGTGATGGGGAATAAATGAGTTTACAGTAATTGTCTAATGGATGATGGGTCAGTAAGTGGGGAGGCAGATAACCAATATAAACACACAGTTAAACATTAAATTAGCGCACATATATATGTTACATTAAGTGTGCATATAGATAAAAGGAGAAATAAACTGTGGTTAGGCTAATCAGTTTGTAAATACTTAGAAGTAAAGAAATAACTAATAAAATTTATGCAGGTGAAATAAAAATCTAGTCGAATTACCACGCAGGGAAACAAAACTATATTAGCTTTTTGTTAAATCACAGGAATACTTCCATTTTCTTGTGAAGTGCGTCTTGATAAATGTTTAAATGCATGGCTGTTTGAGATGGAGGCTAGGTTACTTGAAAGCTGACCTTTATAGTTTAACACATACCTACTCATACCTCTCTGCAGATTTAGAGATCTCTATGAGATGGCCCGTTTAGTATCAGTGCTGTCAGTGACGTCTATACAGGGTTAGTGTGTTAACTAATGCAGGACACTTGGAAGTGTAAAGTAGTCTAGTCTATGACCAAAGCTTAGTTTTACATAGGATATGTGTTTCTCTGATTTAAGCCAGGTTAATTTTATATAATGAATGCATGGAGGTATTTGTATATATTATAGAATCATAGCTGTCCAAGGCCACTGAGTCTCATGACCATTCTCCCTTGCCAGGTGCCCTCCCTCAAGCAGCACTTCCTTTCTCCAGGAGGGCCGTACCAGTCAATCCTGGAGTAACTTTTCAGATACCCATTCAGAAATCTAGTTTGTATTTAATGGAAGATAGTGAGCTGCACTGCTTAACTCAACTTTCTCGGTGGCACATGGTGTATGTGCAGCAGGCTTAGAGAAAAATGACAGCTGGTGCATGGTTCGAATCCAGTTAAATGACAATTTTCTGGTTGGTGGTTGGCTTAATGGTTAAGATGTTTACTTCACAGACACAGAGTACAGGGTTTGAGTCTTACTTTTTTGGGGAAATTGGCTAGGCTTAAAATGACCCACAAGGGCAGCTAACCTAGTACTTGCCTATGAACCTATTAATATGCCGGGAAGTATACTCCAGAGGTTTGTGAGATGCTGGGTTATACACTTCTCCCCCCATTGTGTTTTATTTATCTTTTCATGAAGATTTAGGTCCCTGCTTCTATTACTGGTGGAGATAGTGGACTTACTGAGAAACAGGAAGTTCTGAGCAACTGGGTCTCTAATCACGTAGTAAGTGAGACTCTGATCTCCTCTCAAAAGTCTGACAGACACTGAGTTAAAGGTTAGAGCTTCTAGTCTATCTTGGTAGCCCTTGTTTAGACCTTTGATGATATTCCTTGTAAATTAGCTGCGCCAAATAAAAGGATTTCCTGACCATCATTGTTAGTTCCTTCTTTTCTGATCATCAAATGTCAGCCGAAGTACGTAGGTCTCTAATTAAATGTTTTTTTTGTAGAGGTGTGTTGTCTAGACAGTATGATGAGAGGAGTGGTTGTCTACCAAAAGTGACAAAACTACACGTTCTAGCATTCAGTTTGAGACAATTTTTAGTACACCTAGTGCTTACTAGGGCAAGTTCATTCTAGAGGGTTTGAGTGTCATAGGATAATTTGAACAGTAATCCTCAGTTTGCAGTCATTTGTATACTTTGCTTGCTAGAGGTCTTTGCTTTTGCTTAAAAATCTGAGGAGTTAATACCAAAAAGGATTAGTACCAATGCAAAGCCCTAAGGGACTCCGCTGGTCACTTTCTTAGCTTCTGATTAAGCATTCTAATGAAGCACCTGCGACTCGCACTGTGTGGGTTCTGTCTTTCAGCTTTTGCTATCAATCTTGCACAACATAGCTATGATCTAGAACCTCATTATCCCTTTCAAAGTAGTTTTCCAGATTAAAAAGAGAATCTACCTTTCACAAGATCAAACTGTTGGATCAAATCGAGCAAGATTCTTGATGTAGGATTTTATGAGGTCAATTATAATGCATTCCATGGCTTTGCAGTTGAGGCTTGTACGGCTGATAGGTCTGTAATTATCAGGTTGTTTGTAAGGCCACCATTATGGAAGGATATCTCTGCTGTATACCACTCGGGGGTAAAACCAGTAGCTAAACTTAGGTTAAACAGTTTGAGACATGTGTCTGTAAGGGCACGTTTAACACTATTAATTAAGCAACCAGGTAAATTATCAGGTCCCATGATGGAAGTATTTTTGGTCTGGTTAGCCCTTTTAGTAAATTATCCGTGGAGATAATTGGGGTGCAAGGGATTCAGACATTTGGAGTTTGAATAGAAGTCACAGTGGTGAAGTTGGCACTAAATCTGTTCACAAGTATATTGGCAATTTTATTTGGCTCCGAGTTGGAGGCCCCATTATGAATAAGGTCTGAGCAATGAAGGGTGCTTTTTTTGTTTTCTAACATGGCTAAAGAAGGATTTATACTTATCTTTTGCTTCAGATGCCAGCCTTAGTTCACGAGCTCCTTTAGTGGATCTGATAGTGTTCCTCATTTTTTTTCAAAATACTCCTGATATTCTAGTTTGTTGTATAGGTTATTTATGATGGCGGGCAACCAGAGTGGTTTGTTTTTGAATTTACCATAATATTTAGTTTTGGTAGGACTGTGGTGGTGGTGCTGCAGTAGCGTTGTCATTTCACAGTAAGACGTCCTGTTCGATTCTCAGCTAAAGCGTCTTCTGTGTGGAGGCATGCGTGAATGGGTGTACCTTCGTTGAAGGTTGTGCGTCAGAGCTGGCAACTCGGTATGTAAAAATCTACTGCCAATCATTAGCAGACCGGAGTTCCGCTGTGGTGACCCCTAACCGGGAAAAGCCGAAAGACACAACAACAACTTCGTTTTGGTAGGAACTGCTAGCCCTGTGCACTTTTCTGAATGGGTGTACAGTTCCTTCATGATTTTTTTTTTTTGCTGTATTAAGACTGCACATCCCCAGACCTTAAGTGAATTTTGATATTTTGTGACATAGTTGAGGTTGGCATGTTTATAGTCCTCAAATTCTGTGAGGTTTGCTGTAGGAGCTTTTGGGTTTTAAAGGAGAAGGTCACCAGTCTATGGTCAGACTAGGGAAGGAGATACCTGAGAAACAGAGCAAGGGCCAGCCATATTTGTAAGAGTCCTGTATTCTCCGTTAAGTTTGGTTACCAGCTGCTTAAAGGATTTTTTTTTAATCTAGGAATATTTGGGCATATGCTACAATGGATATATAGGAGTTCCAGTTTACTGTTGGGTAGTTAGCCACCCAAAATAAGAGGGGTTTTGCCTATAGGGAGGTAATTTGAGCACTGAGGGAACCCTACATGGCCTTTAAGGGATAAAGAAGGTATCTTGTAACAAGCTATTAGGTGATAATTAATCCTACCTAGAGTGATGTGTAGTTCACTGAGTTCGGCTCGAGTCCCTGGGGATCTACGTGGAATTAATGTGTGTGACAAATATGGAGACTCCACCACAGTTACCATTGGGCTTGAAGGCAGGAAAATGGCAAAACCCTGGTATAGAGGGAGAACTCGGTTTACTTATTTTAAACAAAGTTTCTGCAATAATCTCTTCTCGTAGATATGAAACTTGTGTTCCCTAATTCAGGTTTGTATATTTGCAGGAGTGCTGTGTGAAAGACCAGAAGGAGGTATAGTGTTGCAGTGTTTTGTTTTGCACTGAGGCGAAAGAATGTTTTGATCCTGTAAAGACATTCTTGTCTTTGGTTAGTTTTGGTCTTTTGGTGTGGAACACATTTATATGGAGGGCATAGATTAGCTGGTTATGAATACTGACTCCTAGCAGTTTAGTGAAATCTACTTGCTGAATTCCTAAACCACTGAAAGAAGAGATAAGGGTGTCAAGTTTATGTGAAATTAGGTAATGACTCCTCTGCAGCATGAGATGTGCTAGCAAACAGCATAGCTTTTGTCCGTCTAGCAACCAAGTGTGGACCTGCTCCTGAAACTCCATAAGTGCACATCATTTGTTTTTCTGCAAATCAAGCTCTTACTTTAATTGATGTGCTTACACTCATTTACAGGGTGGTTCTCCTTGGCTACCTTCCCATCTTGGCCTTTCACCTAGTTCCCTGGGGTCTTGAATGGATCACCTAGGTATTTAACCACTTGAGTGTGTATTTATTAATGCAACTGAATTAATGTCTTTGTTTTGTAAAGTTGCATGCTATGTAATTACACCATTGTACACTGCTTTATGTAGGCGTCCGTATCATGCTATATAAATCTACACGAAGCCGTACAGTTTGTGAATTCTGTGATCTATTTTTAATGTCTGTACTTGATTTTAGATGTCCTTCAAGAATGCAACTGCAGTCATAACATATGGGTTGTCCTGCCTCAGGCAGCCCTCGGTTGGCCGGATTCCAAAGTCTGGGTCCGGCGTCGGCTGGTGTCGCCTCCTCTCCGACATCAGAACAGCTGGAGTATAAAGGCATTGACCGATGCCATCTTCTTCAGTCTTTCTTGCCGCGCGGTGCCCGAAGCAGAAGCAGTTCGCAAGTGCCGGTCGGTCAGCTCCTGTGTTTTCAGTACCGAAGTCATCTAAAAGCTAAGTACCCGTTAGAACATTTTTTCTTGCCTCAGCCAATGTCAGAACAAATTGAGAAAGTTAATAATTGTTTGTCTTGTGGTAAACAAATACCTCATAAGGACTTCCATTCTTACTGCCTTCCTTGCCTGGGCCCAGACCACGACGTCTCGGCCTGTGCTGCCTGTGCTTGCTTTAATAAGCACACTCTCAGGCGCCGGGCAGAATTTGCCGAAGACTTTTTCGGTGAATCTTTCGCGTATATCATGCCGTCGGATCAACCGACAACTCAATCTACCAAAAAACGAAAGGACCGGGACCGACATCCTCGGCCCGCGTCCACCACCGATGCAACTCCTAAACCCTCCGCTAGTGCTTTGGTCCCTTCGGAAGCGGTAATTCAACCGCTCCAGACCAACGACACAGCGTTAACACGTCCTTTGGTCTCGGAGACCTCTCCGGTGCCGGTTGTTGATACTCCGGAAACTGAAGTACTGGATCTACCCGACACCATTCCTGTAGACAAGGTTACTCCTGCACGTGGGGCTGCAAGGCCTCCTGTATCCATGTCCATCAAGGCCTTTGCACGTGCTAAGGCCGCTAGCCAGGCCAAGGCCCATCCTAAACCTGCTGCTCAGGCCCCTTCTTCTGATAAGCAGATCATGTCTCTTGCTGCAGATCTTATTTCTCTTATCAGGGGGTCTCAGCCTCACCCAGACAGAGGTTCTCAGCCACCTGCAGAGAAAAGGCCCAGAACTGAGCAGGCTGACAACCTCTCTTCAGATGAAGCCTCTGGGGATTCTGAGCATTCAGAAACCCAAGAAGAATCCTTCCAGGCCTATGAGTACTTTGATGCTGAGGAATCAATTCCCTCTGCCTCCCCTCCTGAGGATTTCTCGTTTGGTGAAGTCCTGCATTCTATGAGGGAACATTTTAAATGGCAGGATCAGGAATTCTCTGATTCCAGGAAAAGGCTACGTACCTTCCTCAAGCTTCTCCAGCACAGACCTTTAGCTGTTCCTCCAGTTATGGACGTTTTAGATGATGTTTTTTCTGACTCCAGTGCTAACCCTGATTCTCTCCCCCCTGCTCCTGTCAAGCCAGACAGATATTATAGGGTCCCTGACACTCACAAACATCTTTTTAAGGCCCACTCTGTGGATCTAGAAACTATTTCACAGGGCCCCAAGGGAGTGGCTACTTCCACTGCCAAGAATCCACTGCCAGCGGATA
Source organism: Protopterus annectens (assembly GCF_019279795.1). Lineage (NCBI taxonomy): Eukaryota > Metazoa > Chordata > Ceratodontiformes > Protopteridae > Protopterus > Protopterus annectens. Next base: position 1,461,474,709 of record NC_056739.1, read on the forward strand.
GGGAAGCTAGGTCCCTGGAGAGATGGGGTAAAAAAGTTTATACCTCTACCACCCTAGCCATGAGGTCACTTAACTGCCTTTTTCATATGTTTCAGTACCAGGATTTTTTACTGGATGATTTACAGAAAAAGTTAGCCTCTCCTGAGCCTATTGATAGAAAGGCATTGCAGGATCATATACATAACACTCAGCAGGTTAACAATCATTTTCTTCAGTGTGGTTATGATGCATTGGAGGCTTCATGTAGGGCAGCTATGACTGGGGCTGTGATACGTAGACATGCTTGGTTAAAAGATCAGCCATTACCAGACCATGTTAAAGTAAAGATACTTGATGCACCTCTGGAAAAACAGAAGCTTTTTGGTGCTAATGCTCAAGATGTGTTGAAATCCATTGAGGAAAAAGCTAAGTCAGTACAGACAGTCAAGGATTTCCTCCAGGTTCAGCCACCCAGATTCAGCAGAAACTGGCCTTCAAAGAATTGGTCCTTCCCAGACTCTGACAAGTTTCAAAGGGGAAAAACAGGCGTGCCCGAGGTAGAGGGCAATACCGAGGATCCTACAGGGGCTGCCAATGGCAACCTCCTAATCAAAGAAGTAGCGCAGGCAGCCCAGCTGCACCACAAGGACAATCACAGTGACTTGACTTTCATACCGCCTACAAAGGCTCAAAGAGAAGCACCTTTGGGCGGAAAATTAGCCTTATTCTCAAAAAACTGGCATATCTTAACCAAGGACAACTGGATTCTGGATTTAATAGACAAGGGTTACAGATTCCACTTCCATACTTTGCCAATAAGACAAGGCATGCCAAACCTGCCACATCATCAAAGGGCAGAGGCGCTCACTCAAGTTTCAAAGCTGTTAAGTATAAAAGCAATAGAAAGGGTTCCTCCTCAGGAACAAGGCCAGGGATTTTATTCAAGACTGTTCCTTGTTCCAAGAAAAGAAAACAAATGGAGGCCTATACTGGACTTGTCTACTCTAAATACTTTTCTCATTGTGCCAAAGTTAAAAATGCTGACGTTGCAGCAACTCCTTCCCATGCTGGGCAAGGGGTCTTGGCTGGTCACTCTGGACCTCAAGTAGGCATACCTGCATGTCCCAATCAGACAAAGCTGCAGAAGATACCTCAGATTTCTTGCAGGGACAGAGCATTATCAATTCTCAGCATTGCCGTTTGGCTTATCTACTGCACCCAGAGTGTTCACGAAATGCCTGGCATCAGTAGTGGCACACTGCAGACTCCAGGGGATTCAAATATACCCCTACCTGGATGACTGTCTCATACAAGCAGACAACAAACAAACCTTAATAGCAAACTTGGACTATGTCATTCAACTACTACAGGCCTTGGGATACACAGTCAACATTCAGAAATCAAGACTACTGCCATCCCAACAGATTATTTTCCTAGGAGCCAAACTGGACACAGAAACTCAAATGGCCTACCTCACAGAGGAAAAACAACAGCAGTTACCAGAGTACTTCAAAGGCCTAGCAAAGCTCTCTCAGCTGACTGCAAGGAAAATCCTGCAGGCCCTGGGGTTCATGGCATCTTGCATTCTTCTGATACCTTTGGCAAGACTTCATTTGAGAAAGCTGCAATGGTACTTAAAAAGCTTGTGGTCCCAACACAGCCAAAGCCTAGAGGACGTAATCCCACTCATTCCATGTCTGCAAAAAGAATTTTTGTGGTGGGCTCAAGCAAGTCAGTTAAACAAAGGCATGTCTTTCAACGGACCTCAAGCAGGTCATATGATTACAACAGATGCCTCAGATCATGGATGGGGGGCGCACATGGAGGGCAGATGCATTCAAGGTCTATGGACACCAAGGGAAAGACATCTGCACATAAACCAAAAAGAGATGTTGGCAGTGATATATGCAATCGAGACTTTCGAAAAATCACTACAACACGGACATTTGCTAATAAGGACAGACAACACCACTGTCATGTGGTATATAAACAAGCAGGGAGGCACTCATTCTTATCCCCTCTGCAGACTAACAGTGATTCTCTGGGAAAAATCCCTGAGTCTGAAGATACATTTGCAATCCCAGTTTGTGCCAGGCAAGGAGAATGTACTGGCGAATAAGCTGAGCAGAAATTTCTTGGATCCACACGAATGGATGCTGCATCCTCACATTTTCTCACAAATAGCAAAGACATGGGGAAGACCGGACATAGATCTCTTTGCTTCTCACATGAATCATCACCTGGAAAAGTTCTGCACAAGGACCCACCATCCTCTAGCCTGGAAAACGGATGCTCTCTCCTTCAGCTGGAATTCCCTAAAAATTTATGCATTCCCTCCTCTACTTCTGCTGACCAAGGTGATACTGAAGATCAAAGCAGAACAACCAACAGGCATTTTGATAGCTCCAGACTGGCCAAGGCAACACTGGTACCCATTGCTGTTGAGCATAACTCGGACCAAACCATGGCCTCTGCCCCTATGGCCCCTATTTCTAACACAACACAATTACAGGACTGTCCATCAAAACCTGAAAACATTGCATCTGACAGCCTGGAGGCTACCATGACTCCTTCCGCTATCTCTCTTTCCAAAAAAGTTCAAGAGATCTTACTGGAAGCACGCAGACCTTCCACCAGAAAAACCTATTCAGCCAAGTGGAAGAGATTCAGCATCTGGAATGCCAACAGGGGTCAGGATGCAACATTACTGAGTTATACCTCAGATATTGGAATACTTGGCAGAAATGTTTCATACTGGACTCTCATATTCTTCTATAAAGATTCACGCCTCAGCAATCTCAGCAAAATACAATTGTGATCCACCAGTGTTTTCACATCCTTTGCTAAGACAGTTCCTAAGAGGGATAAAGAATATCAAACCTCCCAGAAAACAGCCAGTACCTGCATGGGACCTCAATTTCGTTTTGGAAAAATTAACTCTTCCTCCTTTTGAGCCAGCAGCATCTTCAGAAATGCAATTTCTATCATGGAAAACGGTCTTTCTATTGGCAGTCACATCTGCAAGAACAGTCTCGGAGATACAGGCACTCATGGCAGTACCTCCCTTCCTCATTTTTCATCAGGACAGAGTTTCTCTAAGAACCAATCCTACATTCATGACAAAAGTAATTTCCAAGGTGTCTCTAAATCAAGCTATTCACCTGCCTACTTTCTTCCCCAATCCTCAAAACAGGGGGGAAAAACTGCTGCATACTTTGGACATACACAAGCAACTATGCTACTACTTGGACAGAACTAAGGCCACCAGAAAGTCTGACCAACTGTTTGTAGCCTATGCTGCTGGAGTACAAGGAAAAGCAATCTCCAAACAAACAATTTCAAAATGGATTGGACACTGCATCAGATTCTGCTATTCTTTCCATGGAAAAGGTGCGCCAGCCAATATTAGGCCACATTCCACCAGAGCTATAGCCACATCCACAGCTTTCCTCAGAGGCGTGGCTACAAAGGACATTTTAGAGGCTGCTACATGGAGCTCCGTGCATACATTTACCAAGCACTACAACCTGCCCTTATACTCCAGATCCCGAGCAGGCTTTGCTTCGGCAGTCCTGCAGGGCATTTTAGCTACACCATCCTTTCTTAGTTCCATCCACCCCCAGCTTGGCTATGGTATTCAACCCATATGTTATGACTGCAGTTGCATTCTTGAAGGACATAGTACAGTTTTGTACCTACCATAAATGTAGATGTCCGATAGATATGCAACTGCAGTCGGATTTTCCCACCCTCCTACCCCTCTGCAACTTTCTTATGGGTCCACTACCCCTATTCCTATTAGCTGGGGGTATCTCCTATGGTGTATCTGTTTATTACTGTTGTGCATGTCTGGAATTGTTTATCCATTCACCAAATTTAGCCTTCCTAGGAGAGCACCTGGCATCTGGGGCAAGAAACACTGAAGAAGATGGCGTTGGCCGATGCCTTTATACTCCAGCCGTTCTGACGTCAGAGAGGAGGCGACACCAGCCGACGCCGGACCCAGACTTTGGAATCCGGCCGACCGAGGGCTGCCTGAGGCGGGACAACCCATATGTTATGACTGCAGTTGCATATCTATCGGACATCTACATTTATGGTAGGTACAAAACTGTACTTTCTGAGCAATGGTTGTTTTTGTTGTCAGTTTGCTATATATAAGATCAGTAAAGATATTCATTGTTTAAAAAAGAGATTGGGCTGAATTGCAGAAAATTCTGAGATGATTAGGGAAGAACAGTTGCAGCAAGTGAGCAAATTGTGTATGCATAGGGGTCTTCTGTGTTGGTTTATGCTTTTGTTTGTCAGATGTCATACCACTAGTGAGAGATTGTGGAACACACCAACTTTGCAGTGAATGTATTTTTAAGTGTCTGCATTTTAGTGAGATCCATGATGGCATTATTTGAATACTGAATTTCAAAACAGTTACTAACTTTATTTCTTATGTAGCAGGGGAAGAGAATGATGAGGTTTACCTGCACACAGGCTCCAGTGTCTAGAATTTCTGTACTGATTTTCAAGTGTTTCAGGAAACAGATTTTGTTCGTTTGTGTTTGGAACTGTTGTACATTAGGAAACATCATGTAGTGTGGTTTCGCTGGATAGTAAGATGCTGAATTGGAGACTGTGGGGGTGGTGCAGAGTAGAAGCATGGCTCGTAAAGGGATATATGTCTTTGTGATATGGTGGCTAGGGCATAGTCTCATGTTATTTAAAACACAACTGATTGTTCATGGGGTTTCCATTATTTGAAAAACTGACGTGTCAGGTGCTGAATTGAAATAATCCCCTTTGCTTGACATCTTTGCTGTGATCTAGCTTACCAGCATGCAGCTAAGTATCCACTTCTGCTGAGTTGCTTAAACACACACACACACACACACACACACACACACACACACACACAAGGTAAACAACATTTTACTGCAGAAGCAAACCACCACACCTCATACTTAAGTATACATATCCCATAGACGCACAGTCGTGGAGAAAGGCCAGATATGAGTATTCGGCAAACCTGCTCCTGCTTTCTGTGTGCAGCATTCTGATGTAGAAACCCTACTGTCAAACTACACCCATAGTTCAGGTGAGGCAATAAAAAGCAAAGCTCCCTGCTGCCTCATTCGCATTCCCTCCAAGCAAAAATTTGTCAAACCTGACCTCTCATCAAATGGCTAATCTTGTAAATCCTAGTATTTGCATCATAGGTTCATAGGTAGGTACTAGGCTATTGGCCCTAGGGCATATACAAGCCTAGCCAAAAAGGTACTCTGGCTTTCGCCACCCAAGAAAATTATTTTCCTGTGCCCCTGTCAAGCAGAACCACAGAAGTGATCCCCGGGGTGAATTTCATATTACCCATCCAATCATCAAGATTTTTCTTGAAGAGTGTTAATGAGGAGCTCTGTTTGACATGGATAGGTAGTCTGTTCCAGAGTATGGGAAGTCTCTGGGACAGGAATCTATCCCTCCAGCATGTTTTGTTTATTGTGGTGACAAGGTTTAGGTCCCTAGAGCATGTAGCTTGGAGGGATTGAGATTTCTTTAAGAGGAGCATGTCCAACAGCTCTGGGGTTGACATAGCTTTGTATGTTAGGCAGAGATCGCCTCTGAGTAGGCGATATGTGACAGAGTAAAGCTGGAGTTTTTTGAGACAGTCTTCATAAGGCATCTGTTTGAGGCTAGTAAGCCTCTTTGTGAGGTATTTTTGCGGCCTTTCCAGTTGTAGAGGTCTTGAGGTACATACCAAAAGGGGCATTGTACTCTATAATGGGTCTAATGAGTGATGAGTAGAGGGGAACAATGACCTCTTTTTTTTCTGGATGAGAAACCTTTTGTGATGAGGTGAGCCACTTAGAAGGATTTCCTGACCACTGTGGCGATGTGATTATCAAAGGAGAGACTACTGTCCACCTGTGTCCGAGGTTCTCATCAAACTTTCGGTGTTAAGTAGACTACCGCCTATGTTGGAAGTTCATGGGTACAGAGTTTCTACCAAAGGGGATGACAGTGCCCTTTTTGGCATTGAGCTTGAGACCATCTCTTTGACACCAGGCATCTGTCTTAGTGAGGCCCTTTTGTAGGATGTCCACATCGTTAGGAGTTTCGATTATGGCTCCTAGTTTGCAGTCATCTGCGAATTTAGTTAGCCAAAGACCTTCTGTGTTAGCCTGTACTTCAGAGAAGTAGATACCAAACAGGAGAGGACTCAGGACTGAACCCTGTGGTACTCCACTTGTCACTGGTCTGAAGTCTGATTTGGAGTCTGCTACTTTCATGGTGTGCGTTCTGTCAGTAATCCAGTTGGCAACCCATCTTGTGACATAGGGATTTATACCTAGTTTAGTGAGCTTATCTATAATTCCAGAGTGAGGGATGGTGTTGAATGCCTTGGCGAGATCTAGATAGGCTGTGTGAACCACCTTACCCTCATCTGTGGCTTTGGTGACTACTTCAAAGAAGTCTATCAGGTTAGGAGACATGATCTGCCTTTTACAAACCCAAACTGTGTGGGGTCCAGAGTTTGGAGATCTCCAATGTCTTTGTTTATGAGTTCCATGATGATACGTTCCATGGCCTTGCAGGCGAGGCTCATCAGGCTAATGGGGCGGTAGTTCCCGGGGTCTGTTGTGGCTCCCCTTTGTGGAGTGGGATAACTGTTGCGGTGCACCATTCAATGGGCAGAAAGCCTGAGGTGAGGCTATGATTGAACATGGTACTTGGGTGGGATGCCAGTTCATTCTGTAGTTCATGTAGGAGGCAGCCTGGGATGTTGTCAGGTCCCATGGATGCTGTGTTCTTGGCTTTGGAGAGTGAGGTTTTTACCCATGCAGCCGTGATTACAGGAACTTTGCATTCTTCCGGTATAAAGATGGGCCCTTTAGGGGGTGAGAGAGCACTGAACCTATCTGCCAGGATGTTGGCAATATCAGTTGGTTCTGTATATTTAGTGTCATTGTGCTGTAACTCAGAGCAGATCTGAGTGTTGCCATTGAGATTTTTGACATAGCTATAGAATGCTTTGTGGTTTTCTTTAGAATCGGTGGCAATTTTGTTTTCATAATTAGCTTTAGAGGATTTTATGAGGGATCTCAGCTTCTTACTGAGGCTGAATAGGGAGTTCCTCCAATCATGGGATTTTACTCTTTTTTGCAACCGTTTCTTTCTTCTGTTGTAGAGTTTGTTTATGGCAGAAGACCACCAGATTGGCTTCCTTTTTTGGAGGATAGCATCTTGATTCTGTTAGGGATAGCATGATCCATGCACTTGTGTAAGTGCTTATAAAGTGCATTTGTGTAGGATTCATCAGTTGTACCTCTATTGTCCATCTGCATGGATGTCATGAAGTTTGCCACTTCTGTCTTAAGAAGTGTGAAGTTGGCTTTGGAGAAATTTTTTACGGTTGTTTTCCTAATGGGGATTCTGTCATTGCTATTTTTAATTTCTCCAAGTCTTTTGGGTTTCCAATACCATGACCGTTTATAATTTCCAAGCACTTATCAACTGACTGCCCCTTTGGGGGGAAAGATTGCTCTTTATGCAAAGAACTGGGAACTCATTACCCAGGACCAATGGGTCGTAAATATAGTGTCCCAGGGATACAGGTTTCACTTCCACACGTTGCCAACACCAAGCAGGTGACCAAACCTACCCCCAAATCAGTGGGCAGAGGCCCAAAAACAAGTACTTTCTCTCTTAAGCATGGGGGCTATTCAACTGGTACCAGAACAGGAAAAGGGACAAGGTTTCTACTAGAGGCTTTTCTTGGTACCCAGAAAAGACAATTCATGGCGTCCTATCCTGGACCTGTCTACTCTACCTTTTTGGAAATTCCAAAATTCAAGATGCTGACTCTTCACCAGTTACTTCCTATGCTAGACAAAGATGCCTGGTTGGCAACACTAGATTTAAAAGAAGCATACCTGCACATCCCATTCTGGGTATCTTGCAGAAGATACCTACACTTCAAAGCAGGCTACACGCACTATCAGATGTTCTTCGTGTTTCACTATTGCAGTCATTACATTTGGGGTAATCTGCTGGCAGGTTGACCTCAGTCGGCCTGATTAACAAAGTCTTGGGTCCTGCGTCGGTTGCTGTCCTTTCTTTCATGACGTCAGGTCTTTAGGGGTATAAAACATGCAGCTGACATCATTACATCCGTCTTTCTTGCTGCGTGGTGCCCGAAGCAGAAGCAGTTCGCAAGTGCCAGTCTGCCGACTCCTGAAATTTTCATTTTCGAGTTTCAGAACCGAAGTTTTCAACTAAAAAGCTAGGTACCCCATTGGGGAAACTTTTTCTTGCTCCTTACCTATGTCAGTAAAAGTTAATAATTGTATTACTTGTGGGAAGCGAATACCTCATAAGGATTTTCATTTGTACTGTATTCCTTGCCTAGGCCCTGACCACAATGTGCCTTGCTGTTGGTTTTGTGCTAAATTTAATCAACGCACTATTAAACTTCGGTATATTTTTGCTATCGTCTGTTAGCAATCCGACTACCGGAATATCTACAAAAACGCAAAGAAAAAGAGACAGACCGTCAAGGTCCAAAACCGATGACAAAGCTTCTCCTAAGCCAGTCGCCGGTACTCAGTGGGGCGCTTTTGCTGCCCCTGATACCCGCCAGTTTTGATTCACAGGCCTCTATTGAGACCCATTCGGAGTCCGGTATGCCGCGAGATACTTTAAGTATTGAACCCGTGGATGTCTCTACCTTAGATGGGTCCGGAGCCGCTAAGCAGGCACCGGCTTCTGAGTGTGTTTTCAGGCCTAAAGAATTGTATATTAAACCGACGCCATCTTCAAAACTAAGGCCAAAAACGACTTCTATGTCTAAAAAAAACTGATGCTTGGGCCACGTGTTCAGGCCCCAATGCTTAAAAAAAACAAATGACCAAAATGGCTGAGGATTTAATTACCTTAATCAGAGGTACCCATCCCCCTCCTGCTAAGAGACCTAGGCAAGACACTGACTATGAATCTTCAGATCAGGTTTCTATTTCTTCTGATCAGGAATTATCTATTCCCACTTATGAGGACTCTGAAGCAGAAGATTCCATCCCTTCTGCTTCTCCTCCTGAGGATTTTTCTTTTGGAGAAACTTTGCATATCTTAAGGGAACACTTTCACTGGGAGAGTCAGGATTTCTCAGAATCTAAAAAGAGACTCAGGGATTTCCTTCTTCTTCCTCAGCGTAGGCCTTTGACTATACCTGCTGTTCTAGACATTGTTGTTGATGTTTTCTCAGAGTCCAGTATGGCTCCTGATTCTCTGCCTCCGGCTCCTAGTAAGCCAGACAGATATTACAGGGTTCCTGACCCACAAATTCCCTTTTAAAAACCCTACTGCTGACCCTGAAACCATTTCTCAGGGTCCAAAGGACGTTAAGGCTTCTACTGCTAAAAATTGTACCCCTTCAGATGGAGATTCCAGGGCGCTGGATAGATGGGGTAAGAAGGTTTACACGTCTGCGTCTGCAACCTTGGCAATCATGGCTTTAAACTGTCAATTTCATATGCTTAAATATCAACAGCATGTCATGGGCTTACTTAAACAGAAAATTATGTTGATTTCTGACTGTGTGGAAAAGAGTTGCAGGATTTATTGCATTCAGCTGAACAAGTTGGTAAACATACTTGCAATGTGGTTTTGATTCCTTGGAGGCCTATTGCAGGGCTGCTTTAACTGGATCAGTGATAAGAAGGCATGCCTGGCTCAAGGAGGAAAATCTGCCTGACCATGTTAAAGCAAAATTGTTGGATGCTCCTTTACAACAGGACAATCTATGTGGTAGTAAGGCAGAAGAAGTTTTGAAAAAGATGGAAGGTAAAGCTAAATCTATGCAAACTGCAAAAGATTTCCTACAAGTGCAGCCACCTAGGTTCAGTAGGCACTGGCCTACTAGGAACTGGTCCTTTCCAGTACCCACCAGAGCCGCTCAGGTCAAACCCAGACATTCCAAAGGCTCCAGGTTTCAGTCACAAGGAACTTGTAGAACAAAGCAATGGGGTGTCTCCACCTCCAAATCTGGAAGTAACAAGGCACCTTCCTACAGTAAACAGTCTCCATGACTTTCCACTGCAATCACCAAGCACTTATCTTTTGGCTGCCCCTTTGGAGGTAAAACTGGCACTTCATGCACAAAACTGTAAACTGATTACCCAGGACAAATGGGTTTTAAATATAGTATCCCAGGGATACAGATTTCATTTCCACATGTTGCCAATATCAAACGGATGGCCATATCTGCCTCCAAATCAGTGGGCAGAGGCCTAGAAACAAGTTATGTCCCTCATGAATATGGGGGCTATTCAGCCAGTACCAGAAAAGGAAAAGGGACAAGGTTTATATTAAAGACTTTTCCTGGTACCCAGAAAAGACAAATTATGGCGTCCAATTCTGGACTTATCCATTCTAAATACATTTCTGGACATTCCAAAATTCAAGATGCTGACTCTCCAACAGTTACTACCTATGCTAGGCAAGGATACCTGGTTGGTAACTCTAGACTTAGGAGGCTTGCCTGCATGTCCCAATCAGGGAATCTTGCAGAAGATACCTCCGATTCAAAGCAGACTATTTGCATTGCCAGTTCTCTGCACTGCCCTTTGGCTTATCTACTGTGCCCAGGGTCTTCACAAAGTGCCTGGCACCAGTAATTGCATTTTGCAGGCAAAGAAATATTCAAATTTATCCATACCTCTGGACGATTGTCTAATTCAGGCAGAAAACAACGGCACTCTTCTAAAACATCTGGCATTTGTAAAAAGACTTCTAACTTGTCTAGGGTACACCATAAACAAAAGGAAATCACAAATGGTACTCTCTCAAATAATTACATTCCTGGGTGCAAGCTTGAATACAACTGCCCAGATGACTTGCCTTATGCCAGAAAAACAAATTCACTTGATGACTTACTTCAAACTGGTGGCCACAAAAACCCAGCTATCTGCAAGACCAATTCTGCAGGCCTAGGGGTTGATGGCCTCCTGCATTCTAATAATTCCATATGCAAGACTGCATATGAGGAAACTTCAATGGTACCTAAAAAGCTTATGGTGTCAACATTGTCACAGCCTGGAAACAATGTTTCCTATCATTCCTTGCCTGCAGCTAGAGTTCCTATGGTGGGCAGAGAGAGGCCTGCCACAAAAACAAGGGACTGTCATTCATTCCACCCCCTGCCACCCAAACCCTGACTACAGACGCATCAGATTATGCTTGGGGGGCGCATCTGGCAGGGAGATGCATTCATGGTCAATGGAGCCCAAATCAAATGCACCTACATATCAACTAGAAAGAGATGCTAGCTGTACAGAATGCTCCGACAGCCTTCAAGGACTATCTTCATCCAGGACAACTACCGATAGACGGACAACACCACAGATGTGGTACATAAACAAGCAGAGGGGTACCCATTCCTACCCTCTTTGCAGACAAGACATGGCATTGTGGAACACGGCCTTGACTTGTATACATCTGCAAGCTCAATTCCTGCCTGGAAAACAAAATACTCTGGCAGATGAACTAAGCAGAAATCTTATGGACCCACACGAATGGAAACTGGATCCACAAATCTTCAACATGTTGACACACAAATGGGGGAGCCCAGACATAGATCTTTTTGCCTTACCTCAAAAGTATCAGTTGGACAAATTCTGCACAAGAATTCATCACAAAAAAGCTTGTAAAGTGGATGCTCTATCCTTCAGCTGGAAAAACCTATCAGTCTATGCCTTTCCCCATCTGCCTCTGCTCTCCAAGGTCCTATTAAAAGTCAAACAGGAAAAAACAAAAATGATTCTGATTGCTCCAGACTGGCCTCGCCAACACTGGTACCCACTCCTATGCAATATGTCGCACCTTCCTCCGTGGTACCTGCCTCAGACACCTTACCTACAGTCTCAGCAGAACTATCAAATTCTGCACACTCTGCTCCAAACTCTGAATCTTGCAGCATGGCTAATCAACTAATTTCACCAGTTGCATCTCTCAGCAAACCTGTGATGGATGTCATTTTGGAGGCTAGAAGGCCGAGTACTAGAAAATCTTATGCTGACAAATGGAAGAGATTCTGTGCCTGGAATCAAGCACAAGGGATAAGCACAGCAATGCCCAATATTCCTCAGATTCTGCAATACTTAACTGATATACTTCACTAGGGCCTATCTTTTTCTTCCATAAAAATCCATGCCTCTGCCATTTCAGCTCATTACAACACAGAGCCTCCTCTCTTTTCTCATCCTCTGCTAAAGCAGTACCTCAGAGGGGCCAAAAATTTAAGATATCTCAGGAGAGCACCAACTCCTGTGTGGGACCTCAGTTTTGTTTTGGAAAAACTCACTCTACCACTTTTTGAGCCAGCTGGTACTGCGGACCTAAAATTTCTCTCTTGGAAAACAGCTTTTCTTTTAGCAGTCTCTTCAGCTAGAAGGATTAAAGAACTACAGGCTCTTATGGCAGTGGAGCCTTTTATTATTTTTTTACCTGGACAGGGTGGCTCTCAGGACCAATCCACCGTGTATGCCTAAAGTGGTATCTAGTGTGGCCCTTAATCAGACCATTCATCTGCCAACTTTTTTCCTAAATCCACAGAACAAGGGTGAGTGGATTCTGCCTTCATTGGATGTACACAGACAACTAAGATTCTGCTTAAACAGGACAAAATCTCTAAGAAAATCTGAACAATTACTGGTGGCATTTGCTGCAGGGGCAGAGGGAAAGGCTATTTCAAAGCAGACTATTTCAAAATGGATAAGCCATAAGCCATGGTATTCATTTCTGCTATATGCACAGTGATAAACCTGTCCCCAAGGGGATCAGATCTCATTCCACCAGGGCTGCATCTACTTCTGCAACCTTTCTCAGAGGAGTTCCTACCAGAGACATTCTAGAAGCTGCTACCTGGAACTCAGTTCATACGTTCAGCAAACATTACCATTTACCTCTCTTCTCTAAATCCAGAGCAGGCTTTGCCACTGCTGTCCTGCAGGGCCTTATAGCTGCTCCTAAGGCTGTATAAATCCATCCTCCCAACCATAGCTTTGGGAACCTACCCAAATGTAATGACTGCAACAGTGAAACACGAAGAACATAGTACAGTTGTGTACACTTACCATAAATGTAGATGTTAGAGTGTATTTACTGTTGCAGTCCTGGTTACCCACTCTCCAGCCCCCTGTTTTTCTATTACTATACTTCTGCTTGCTTTTGTTTGGAGGTATTTTTTTCTGTTTTAAATTATTTATAGATATATATATATATATATATATATATATATATATATATATATATATATATATATATACACTCACACATACACATTTTGCTCCCCATTTGGGGGGCACCTGCCATCTGGGGCAATAAAAATGATGTAATGACATTGGCTGCATGTTTTATACCCCTGACGACCTGACGTCATGGAAGAAGGGACAGCAACGGACGCAGGACCCAAGACTTTGTTAATCAGACCGACTGTACTTTCTCTGCACTGGCCTTTGGCTTACCTACTGCGCCCAGGGTATTCACAAAGTGCCTAGCTCCAGTTACTGTATTTAGCAAGCAAAGAAATATTCAAATATACCAATACCTGGACGATTGTCTAATTTAAGGCAGAAAGCCAGGACATACTTTTGAATCATCTGGCCTTTGCACAAAGGATTCCTACTTGCCTGGGGTACACCATAAATGAAAAGAAATCACACCTGGTACCCTGTCAACAAATTATATTCCTGGGAGCAAGCTTGAATACAACTTCCCAGATGGCTTACCTCACGCCAGAGAAGCAAATTCATTTGACAACCTACTTCAAACAAGTGGCCACAAAAACCCTGCTGTCTGCAAGACAAATACTGCAAGCCTTGGGGTTCATGGCCTCCTGCACTCTTCTAATTCCATATGCAAGACTGCATATGAGGAAACTACAGTGGTATCTAAAAAGCCTATGATGTCAGGATCTAGAAGCAATGATTCCTATCATACCTTGCCTATGCCTAAAATTCCTTTGGTGGGCAGAGGCCTGCCACCAAAACAAGGGACTGCCTTTCACACCACCCCCTGCCGCCCAAACTCTAACAACAGATGTATCAGACTAGGCATAGGGGGCGCACCTGGCAGGGAAGTGCATTCAGGGCAAATGGAACCCAAGTCAAATGCACCTGCATATCGATCAAAAAAAAGAATGCTCTGACAGCCTTCAAGGATCACATTCGTCCAGGACAACTTGTGGTAAAGACAGACAACACCACTGTCATGTGGTACATAAACAAGCAGGGGGGTACACATTCTTACCCCCTCTGCAGACTAGCCATGGCATTGTGGAACACAGCCTTGAGCTACCAAGTGCACCTACAAGCTCATTTCCTGCCAGGAAAATTTAAATACACTGGCTGATGGACTAAGCAGAAACCTTATGGACCCACAGAAGTGGAAACTGGAACAAAGGATTTTCAACATGTTGACAAGCAAATGGGGGAGCCCAGATATAGACCTGTTTGCCTCTCCCCAGAACTACCAATTGGACAAAGTTTGCACAAGGGCTCCCCACAAGCAAGCCTGGAAAGTGGATGCTCTGTCCTTCAGCTGGAAAAACCTATCCGTCCATGCCTTCCACCCTCTGCCTCTGCTTTCCAAAGTACTACTAAAAATCAAACAGGACAAACCAAGGATGATTTTGATTGTTCCGGACTGGCCACGTCAACACTGGTACCCTCTCCTGTACAGTGTGTCACGGTTATCCTCATGGCACCTGCCTCAGACTCCTTCTCTGTTGTCTCAGCAGGAGAACCAGATTCTGCACCCTCCGCTTCTAACACTGAACCTTGCAGCCTGGCTAATTACATAATCACTCCTCTACCATCCCTCAGTAAACCTGTGATGGAAATCATTTTAGAGGCAAGGAGGCTTAGTACTAGAAAATCTTATGCTGAAAAATGGAAAAGATTCTGTGCCTGGTAGCAGTCTCAAGGGATGAGCACAGCAGCGCCCAATTTACCTCAGATTTTACAATACGTAAATGAGATGCTTCACAAAGGCCTATCTTTTTCCTCCATTAAAATCCACGCCTCAGTCATTTCAGCTCATTATAGCACAGAACCTCCCCTCTTCTCTCATCCACTGCTCAAGCAGTTCCTCAGAGGGGCCAAACATTTGAGACCACCCAGGAGAGCACCAACACCAGCCTGGGACCTTAACTTTTGTTGAGAAACTCACTCTACCTCCTTTCGAGCCAGCTGCTACTGCAGACTTAAAATTTCTTTCTTGGAAAACAGCTTTCCTTTCAGCAATCACTTGAGCTAGAAGGGTATCTGAATTACAGGCCCTAATGGCAGTTGAGCCTTTCATCGTCTTTCATGCGGACAGGGTGTCCCTCGGAACCAATCCATCCTTCATGCCCAAGGTGGTATCCATTGTGGCTCTTAATCAGTCTATTCATTTGCCAACCTTCTTTCCCAATCCACAGAACAAGGGGAATGGATACTGCATTCCTTAGATGTGCACAGACAACTTAGATTCTACTTGGACAGGACTAAACCTGAAAGGAAGACTGAACAACTGCTGGTGGCATTTGCTGCAGGGGCAGAGAGGAAGGCTATTTCAAAGCAAACTATTTCTAAACGGATAGGCCATTACATTCATTTCTGCTGTAAGCACCATGGTAAACCTATCCCCCAGGGGATCAGACCTCACTCCACAAGGGCTGCATCTACCTCTACAGCCTTTCGCAGAGGCGTCCCTACCAGGGACATCCTAGAAGCTGCTACCTGCATTTGCCAATTTTCTCTAAATCCAGAGCTGGCTTTGCCACTGCAGTCTTGCAGGGCCTTATAGCTGGTCCTTATGCTATCTCAATTCCTCCTCCCAACCATAGCTTTGGGAATCTATCCAAATGTAATGACTGCAACAGTGAAACACGAAGAACATAGTACAGTTGTGTACACTTACCATATATGTAGATGTTTGAGTGTATTCACTGTTGCAGTCCTGGTTACCCTCCCTCCAGCCCCTAACTTCTTTTGGCTATACCTCTACTTTGCTATACTAGGCTTAAAAGCCTTTTTGGTGTATTTGCATATTTGTTGGAGGTATATCGTTGTACTTTTATATTTAATTGCTCCCCATATGGGGGGCACCTGACATCTGGGGGCAAGAAAAACTGATGTAATAGCATCAGCTGCATGTCTTATACCCCTGACGTCATGGAAGAAGGGACAGCAACTGACGCAGGACCCAAGACTTTGTTAATCAGGCCGACTGAGGGCTACCTGCAAGCAGATAACCCAAATGTAATGACTGCAACAGTGAATACACTCTAACATCTACATTTATGGTAAGTGTGCACAACTGTACTTTTCATTGCTGAAGAGAGACGGTCAACAGTTGGACAAAATCTGCATTGCCTTTGCAGTATTTTACTCATGTTGCCCGCAAGGACGGACTGTAATCCTTTGCATACCTCAACTTTTGATTAAGAATTCTGAACAAAGCCACAAATAATGGGCGGGATAAAGGGCCAAAATCAGGGACAGATTTTAAATATTGCTCTTTTAAACTTAGAAAGGTGCTAGAATAGTAGTTTTGCATTAGTGTGATTTTTCTAAAGGTTATGAAGTCTCAGATTCAAATGTTTCACTGTTTAGTGAGCAAGATCCTCAGTGGTTTGCCAGGAAACCAGGGGTTTTATGAGGAGCAGTGGGTGAGGAACAAACCAAAAACATGAGGCAGTATTCTAGACATTCTGTGAAGTTCTGGAAAGTTGAGAGCTATTATCCTGAGTGATTATACGAGGGACAGGTCCAAATGTGAGACAAAATCATGGATGTTTTACAAAATTCTGGGTAGTTTGTTTGTTGATTGCTGTTTGATTGTAGCAGTAAAGACAACTCTTTACAAAAGTATAATTAGATATCAAATTCCTCTACATACATAGTACAGTTGACAGGCATGTTCTACAAGTGAAGTTTAATTTCCATAAGTAGGTACAGAACTGCATGTTTGCTTTTCACCAACTGAATACCATGATAGGCTTTAGCTCTCCTGTCTAATAGCCTGTCTTAGGCAAATTTTTCTACAAAGGTACATTTCAATGGAGCTAGACTGGCTTGCGTAATAATTTTGCTGTATGTAATTATTCATTCATTTTCTTACACCCACTTTATTCTTTTTTGGGATAATTATGAGTGTGGACAGAGATGTTCTGACAAGCTATGAGCGTAATCCATAAAATAGTTTAGATTAATAGATATTCCAAGGCCAAGAATCTTATGACCATTCGCGCCTTGCTAGTATCCTCCTTCAGGCAGCACCTTTCTCCAGGAGGGCCGTACCAGTACAGCCCAGATTAAATTTGAAGAAACCCATCCAGTCACTAGTTTATGTTTAAAGTAAGATGGTGAATTGTGCTGCACAACATTTAGGGGAAGTTTATTCCAAAGGTTTGGGAGGTGCTGACTTATAAGCATGCCTCTCCACTGTGCTGTATTTATCTGTTGAAGATTTTAGTCCCTGGTTTTAATATTTGTGAGGATATTGCACTTGTGGAAAAATAGGTGCAGGGCAACTGGGTTTTAATGGTATGGTAGGCAAGACAGACCCGCCCACTTTGATTTTATTGGTTAGGAATCTTTAAACCTTTTTAATTGCTTGATATGTTTCGTGAGGTACATCCCAAATGTGGGTGTTGTATTTGGTAATTGGCCTAATCAATGATGAGCTTAATAGAATGGTTACCTCTTTAGACTTTGATGATATTCCCTTGGCAATTAGATGGGCTAAATAAAAGGATCTCCTGACAACTGTTGTCACATGATGGTCAAACGAGAGGGAGCTGTCAGCCCAAGTTTCTAGGTCCCTGCCAATTATTTCATTTTGTAGTGGTATGTCGCTATACAGTGTGATGAGGGGAGGGGTTGTCTATCAAAACTGACATTACACTTTTCAGCATTTAGTTTTAGCTCATTTTTAGTACACCAAGGGTTTACTTAGTAGAGTTCATTCAGGGGAGTTTGGGTATCCTCTGGTGACTTAACAACAGCCTCAAGTTTGTAGTCATCTGCAAAGTTTAGGAGGTAGTGGTCTTGGCTCTCCATTTAGAGATCTGAGAAGTAAGTACCAAAAAACAAGAGTTCCTAGCACTGAGCCCTGAGAGGTACCACTGGTCACTTTCATACTTAGTGATGAGGCATCTGCAACTTGCACTGTGTGGGCTCTTTCAGCCAGTTTATCTGTCTTCCCACATATGGGTCAGTTTTTAAAGCAATTAGCTTTTGTATGATGGTGTTTAAGATGCTTGCCTGTTCAAGATACATTGTCATGGCCACCATCTACAGCCTCTGTAATTTGTTTGAAGTTTTGCCAGGTTACCTAGACAGGAGCTACCTTCACAAAGCCAAACTGTCTGGGTTCAAGTCAAACTAGAGTCTTGATATCACAGTTATGAAGTTAGTTATGAGACACCCTATGGTTTTCCAGATGAGGCTTGTAATGCTGTTAGGACTTTACTTACCAGGTCAGTTGTAGGCCACCCATATCAATGGACATAACCACTGCATTTCATCATTTGTCAGGAACAAAGCTAGTAGCTAGATTTAAGTTAAACAGCCTGAGGAGTGTCTGCAAGGACATGTTGAACACAATTATGCAACCAGCAGTTTGATATGAAGTACTAAATAGCAATACAGTCAAAAGAGTTGCTGAATACCAGAACTCTGAATAAACCAAGCATATTGCATGCCTTTTTTTCTTACCTAGGTGTTTGTGTTATGAAATGTTTTTTGAATAGCAACAGACCTTGTTGATAAGCTGTGTGATATACTTAAACGGGGCAGTCCCTGGCAGTGCTGAATATTGTCATTCTGGCTTTTGGTGAAATTAAATCCTTGGAAAAGGACTCTATGGGCCCCATGCTGTCCACTGTTCCCCCCAGTGTGCTTCCTGCTTTTCCCATATCCTGGCCTTGCCATGCCATTTAGATTACTTTTGTTGTACTCTTTAGATTTTTCTTGCATTGTTTCAATATATCCTAACTGTCCATGATTACACAGTAATAAATGAGGAGGAAATAATCAGCCCCCACCAAAAAAAGGAGCCTTTGGGTTGTAGATGCCCTGAATTGCATTTTAGAGCTTTTTTCAAACCTTTTGAGATAAAGATGGCCTGAACATAAAGTATGGCTAAAGAAATAATGTCATTCTTACTCTTCATTTTCTTCCTGCATCTTTTCACTGCTCCCTAAATGACAAACTGCAGTGTAGTAACTGGGGAGGACATAATAGACTTAAGCTAATAGTCCAGAGGCTGCTTGGACCTCAGAATCCATGGGATTCTAGATTCTGTGAGGTACATTTTAGTTTCCCCCCCTCAACCTTTTGTTACAATTATGATCAAAAATCACAACTAATTGAAGAAATTCAGTCTTATTCTTTCAAGGAAGAAATAAGTTGTTCTCAAGGCTTAAAGATCAAAGCTGACAAAAAAGTAGTTCCCAGTAAACTGGAACGATTATTGCATAAATCATATCTTAGAATAGTGTTTATCCTCCCTGTAAAAAGAAAAATATATCCAGATAGTCACATTCTGTGTATCTCTCTGATGTTAGATCAGGATGAGAGTGAATGAAGACTTCAGCCAAATATTTCAAATTGCTGCTGTCACACATCACACAGCTTGCCTCTTCACCCACCCCATACCCCCTAAAAGACAGCTATCATCTGTGTATCCATCTTACAACCACAGTATAGTAACATATTTTAACTTGTTGATACACAGATTTGTATTCACAATATATCAACTTACCCCTTAACTTCCAAAGTTAGCCATATGCACTTCTGATATGTGATTGCGATGAAAGAGAAATTATCACAGCCATGTATTCTATCTGCTGCACATAGGTGGTGGTACAGTGCCCCTACACATGCTACAGGGATGTTCTGTACATACTTGCGAGGTATGACTGTGTGAAAGCTTAAGAAAATAATGACCACACTGTCACAGCTCCACAAAAGCTGCAGTGGCCTTTGGTGCATACCTCTGAGGTTTAGTTGCAAGGAAAATTTGAGAAATAATGACCACACTTTCGCCTAGTCTTGAACAAGTTATAGTGACCTTCTGTGCACACCTCTGAAGTCTGATTGCAAGAAGAATTTAAGAAGTAATAATTTCACTATTGCCAGGCCCCACTGCCAAGAAACACAGGCTATAGAAACTTATGCACACCTCTGAGTAAGGCCAGATATAGAACAGGTCCTTATTAAGCCTTTGTTAAATTCCATTTCTACAACCTGAGACGTGGACACTGTCAGGATCTAGATGGTCTGCGATGCTTTAGGTTTTATTTTTGAAAGATAATGACTTGCAGTGTATTGGTTATTGACTTTGCTCTGAATCAGTGGAAAAAGCATGCTTTTGACATTGGAAAGATTCTTAAACTTTTATAAGTACCTCTTACTATTATTGAGATATAGTCGCACATTACAGGATTAACAGCAGTCCAAGCACTTTATTTAGACTTTATTCTAAAGTGCTACTGAAGTGTTTAACGGTCCGAATTAACTGTTTTAATAGTTTCCCACCATTTGTTTGTGGTGACTGCTCTGTGTGTGTCAACAGTAAATGTGTTACAGCACTATCGCACTTTCCTATCTAATGTTTGACTGTATGGCTACAGGATCACATTCAATGCAGGTGCAACTTAAGCTTCATTTGTATGTTTCTATGAAGTTTTGGTGTAGCCATTCCAAATGTTACTCATATTTACACTATATGCTTCTTGTGGCATGGATTGGTTTGTTATGGTAGTAAACAACTGCCCTTTTAGATTACTAGGTGCCTCTCTTGCCTTCTGCCCCCGCACTCTTCAGCAGTTTCTGGCATCCTTGTTGAACTGGACCTCAAAGCCATGTTCTAGTTTGTAGCTAGGAGTTGTGCAGACATTGTGTTACAGATAATTGGACAAAAACAGCCCAACTTTGGCTTTTTAATACTCTGGTTGTTATTGGAAAGTAAATTTGCTGTCAGGTTGACTGCAAACAGAACATTTCTTAATCTCTCTTCAGAATCTTTCTTATACATTGCATTCCTATTTTACAGGTAACAAATACAAGTGTTTCTTTTAAAAGCAGGATTCTCAGTTCCTGTTTGTAAGTGTGGCTAATTTTCATGTCAGTTGCTCCTTTTGCTGTGCTCAACGGAAGTCTCTTCTTAAAGGAGATGTATCTGATATGGTTTAATTGTTGTATAAGGACAGCAAATTACTTCCTTAAGCACAGCATTTCAAAGTAGGAATGTAAGCATCTATTGTTACTATGAGTAGATTTAACCAGATTAAATCCAAAGAGCAGTACATTTCCTTTTGTTTGTGACAGGAAATGACAAAGAATAATTTATAGACAGACATGCTTATTTTTAGAGGAACTTGATTAATGTGTAGATTTAGTTTTGATTGTTAAATGGTGTTATACCTGTGCTCACTCGCAGCATGTTTAATGTTCATTTTTTGTTTTAATTTTTTTATCGTTTTCTTCATTGTATTCTTCACTGGCACCTGTACTGTGTTTTGTTTTTCACTGTCTGTATATCGTGATCCATCTGTCTGTCTGCTGTTTGTTTATGGGCTGCCTCTCTGAAGATGGGGTTCCCTGCCTTGTCGACCTTGCTTGTTACACAACTAATGGTCTATGTCCAACTTGATTTAATAGTGTACGTTTCTTACCTTATCTAAACTGGATCAGCTTTATTTCACTTCTGGACATAGTGTGTCACTTGGCATCTTCTTACCACATGGCTTAAATCATTCAGGTGTCAGTAGTATTTTTTTCTTTTAGATTTTGAGCCATTTAGTCTACCAGTATCATTGACTATTTTACCTTTTGTGACACCCCAGCACTGGCCCAGTAATCAAGGACCCTCAATCCTAATCACGGTCAACAGTGGGGGACATGCACACTGGGAGGATGGCAAGTACATACACGGTAAACTGCAATTTCCCTTAAGAACACAGCGACCACAGTCCGTCTGGAGATGGCTGGTTTCTTCCTCTTTCTCCAGATCCCAGTGCCACAGCTATAGAGTTGAGATCTCAGCTGAGTGACCAAGCCAAGACCTCCAGCACCCTCTCTGTCCAATCAGTGGTACGTGTCCCTGCCCAATTAGCTGACACACACTCTCTTAGAGGTTTGATTTATGTACACACACATACACCTATCTGGGAAAGGCTGGCACAGATATGCTACTATGCCCCTTCTGCCCAGACAATAAGGTAGTTTTGTCTGCCACCAGTCACTCCTTATAAGCTACTTTAAGGCCCTTATATCTATTTAGCACACTTGTCTGTACAGTATGACACAGAGTTCTAATACATTTGTAATACAGGCATATGAGTTTTGTTGATATACACAAGTGACACAACCATTTACAATATTCCAGATAGCTGGGCTGGCAAGATCTCATTTTGTTGCATTTCTATATAAATCATATTAATATTCACAAATGACATTATTTACAAAATTCCAGATAGTGAGGCTGTTAATATTTCCTTTTGTACACAATAAAATAAAGATCCAGGCCGCCAGTGGAGACGAATCTTTTATAAAACCACACAGATTAGCACTTTCGTCTTGGAGTAAGACTTCTTCAGATAATACAAATGTGCTACACATTACTTATAAAACCCTTTCAATTAAACACAATTAAAATTTCAAGACACAACTCAAATACATGAGTTTGAAACATAAATACATAACATAAATACATATGTAATTCTAACATTTAACCATACAGGTGATAACACAAAAGATGCCCTAACTAGGCACCATAAAAAATGTAAAATAATCAAATTCTAACTGCCGTAGCTGCTAATACTGGCTTAATAGTTATATATTCATTAAGGCCAGGAGAAATGTTAGACCTCAGCCTAAGCTGCCATTTTAACTCTGTTCAACAATACGTTTTTAATGTCACCTCCCCTAGAATTACTTTTTACCACATCAGTGATACCAAATTTAAAACCAGTAAAAGAAGAACATACTACTGAATGTTCAAACAAAGCGCTTGTTTCTTTTCCAAACCTCCGTATATCATGTAGGTGCTCATACACTCTATCCTTAAATGCTCTCTCTGTCTTTCCTATATAGAATGCAGGGCACCTTACACAAATAGCCAGGTATACTATCATCTTAGTATTGCAATTACCTTTACAAAATCTCACAATACTATTCAAGCCATTGTTTAAACATATACAGTGGTCCTTTATGATATAAGAGCATTGACTACAATTGCCACATTGACTAGTAGCCTTTTTTACTATTCTGTCATACATATCCGCTTGTTCAAACAGTCTTTTAAAATTTTTCCCTGTTTTGAAAGTAAATATAGGTCTTGAACCTACTACTTCATATAACTCCTTGCTAGTTTTAAGCACACTCCAATTGGCTCTGACAGTGTGAGTGAATATATCAGAAAATGTATTAAATTTTGTGACACATGCCCCATGAAAATTTTTAACATCTTTTCTTTTCACAACAGTGTTCAAAGGTTGACCTAACAGAGCCTTATATTTCGTACCCCATCCTCTATAGATTTCTTCTAACACGTCCTGTGTAAGATCTACAGGATACCCCCTTTCTGCAAATTTCTTGCCAAGAAAAATAAGTTCCCTGACTAATTCATCTTGATCAGAAGTCATCCTTGCGACCCTCACAGCCTGACCTTTAATAAGACTTATTTTCTGAAACTGGGGGTGATGACTAGTGTACTGCAGGTAACTGTTACACCGTGTACTTTTACGATAAATCCTAGATTTAAATCTATTACTGGTTTGGAAAATGGTTGTGTCAAGGTAATTAATGCTAACGTTGTTCCAGGTATGTGTAAAGGTGAGGAAAGAGGTACGTGTATTTAAATAATGCATAAACAATTCCACAGTGTCTTTTGTCCCCTCCCATAACACAAAAATATCGTCAAGGAATCTCAAATATAGGTGTATGTTTTCCTGGAACGAACAATTGAAAACAAACCTGTTCTCCCATTCTAACATAACTAAATTGGAGTATACGGGGGGCACAAGCTGCCCCCGTAGCTACCCCACTGACCTGTTGAAAATATTCCCCTTGAAAGCTTATATACTTATGATCAAGTACCTCCTCCAAAAGTTCCAAGGTCAACTGAATTTGATCTTTAGATAAAGTGGAATATTTGTTGACTGTCACTAAAAAACTCATACCCTTCATATCTCGGGATACATGTAAAAAGATCCTTAACATCAGTTGTTAGGAAACTACAACTTTCACTCCACACATCTTTAGTTAGTTTACTTAAAAATTCCCAAGAATCCTTAATTAGGTGTTCATTGCACTAAAGAAATAACAGCTAAAACTAGTCTACATACACTGCTAAAGGGTGAGTCTTAGAATTCCTAGCTGACACAATGGGCCTAAGATGTTTCTTTTACAGATTTATGTACCTTGGGTACCCCAAAGATATTAGGAATAATTGGGTTAAGTTGCCTCAAATAGTGATGTGTCTTACTGTCTATCCTATTTTCTAACAAATATTCCTCAAGTAATGAATCAATTCTCCTGTAAGCTATATGAAATGAAACAGGAGAATAAGTAGTAGTGTCAAGCAAAATATTAGTGATTGCATTATTATACTCTTCAATACCATATAACACTACCCCCTCCCTTGTCAGGCTTTATTATACGATATTCACTTTGTAACTGCAGGTCGTAAAGTAATTTCTGTTCCTCTTTACTTAAATTAAGGTGCTCCGTTCATCTATTCTTTGTATATGCTTCATATATTTCATCTGTAACTATCTTTTCAAACAGCATCAAAGCTGGGTGGAGGGGTGGGTTGAAGGTACTTCTTCTAACTAGTCCTGTGTTGCCACTAAAGTTGTCATTTTCTGTTTTTTTAAAAATCATATTCAGGTTTAACTTCCTAACATATAGTTTAAGGTCAACTAATAGATTAGCTATATCACCATAGTTGGATTTGACAAACTTAAATCCTTTAGAGAAAAGATTAAAATGTTGCTTTCCTAGGGCATGTGATGTATAATTGAAAATCTTGAATCCTTTGTATTCACTAACGATACCTTCAGTGCCATCAACTACCACTATTTCCCCTTCTTTCCCACATTCTGCCATCCAGGACTCTCCCCAAAGAAACTGGGTGGATGTACTGGGTCTGATGGATATCTCGTTTTGTTGGCCAACCGTTCTGACCTTCTTGATACTAGAAAATGCTCATTATGCTCAGAGAAAGAATCCAATTCGTCAAGAGGCCTATTGATAGCACCATCCACTGTCATGTCCCTACCATATTCAATCTTCCTTTCCTCTGTAGACAGTCCTGCCTTATTATTTGTTTTTATAATTATTGTGAAAATTCCCATTGCTCTTATTTTTATTGTTATAATTATTGTAATTTTTAAATGGGCCTGGATATACTCTGCCAATACTATATTATTTGTCCCTCATAAAATTGTTCTGCTTCGTAGTAAAAATGTTATTAATTCTTTTGTCGATCCTACCCAAAACTTTCTTATATAACTGCTCGTACTCTGAAAACAGCAAATCTTTTAAAATATCACTGTTCAATTTATTTATATCTTTGTGTAATGCTGCCAAGGCTAAATCATTATGTTTTATCAGTTTAGCAATCAATCCCAGCCCACATTCATCGAAAAAACAGTGAAAATCATTCAAGACTTGAGTATATGCAATGCCAAAATGATATTTAAACATTCTCAGTCCTTGTGGGACCAATTTATGATTAAGGCAGCAATGTAAATAGCGATTATAGATTTGCAAACATTTAAATTTTTTTTTCAAAAGTAAAAATCATGTCCTTAAGTGTAGGCACATCCTTATGAATGTTCATTGTGTGGCTGATTGGGAGTACAAACACCTTCTTCAGTGACCACTCTTTACAGGCTACAGGAATTCAATATCCTCACTACTGAAACCTAATATGTGGCTATCCCACCACTGCCAACCAATTAATGTGTGTTGTGGATATCTCACCACTACCCACCAATTAATATGCGATGCCCCAGCACTGACCCAGTAATCAAGGAGCCTCAGTCCTCCACACTGGCAACAGTGGCGGATGTACACACTGGGAGGATGACAAGTACACACACAGTAAAGTGCAGTTTCCCTTAAGAGCACACAGTGACCACAGTCAGTCTAGGGCTGGTTTCTCCCTCTTTCTCCAGATCCCCATTAAGACTCCCCACTAGCACAGCTATAGAGTTGCAATCTCAGCTGAGTGACCAAGCCAAGACCTACAGCGCCCTGTCTGTCCAACCAATGCTTTGTGTCCCTGCCCAAGTAGCTCTCTCACACACACACACACACACACACACACACACACACACACACACACACACACACACACACACACACACACACACACACACCAACCAACGCTTTGTGTCCCTGCCCAAGTAGCTCACACACATACCTGGGAAAGGCTGGCAAAGATTTACTACTGTGCCCCCTTCTGCTCAGACTATAAGGTAGTTTCACCTGACCACCAGTCACTCCTTATCAGCTACTTTAAGGCCCTTAGCAGAGGGTGTCCAATCTTACTGTGTAATGTTACTATCAATCCAAATGGTAGTTTGACCAAGAGCAAGGCTGTGAGGAGTGGCTTGCACAGTGTCACCAAATAGATATGCAAGTACCCTAAGAGCTTAAGTATCTCTAGACACACTGGCCACAATTGAAAGATTTTAATATATTTAATAATAAATAATCAAAAAAGAAAATAGTAAATAATCACAGTAACTTCAGAGTTCAAAATCACAGGAAATATTTAAAACAACATTGCAGGACAGTCTCAAATAAATTAAGAAAATATCTAGGCTATAATTCACTATATTCTTAACTGTATCCAAGAGAAATTTCTGTACCCTAGACTTATAGCAAGCCAAGACAGAAGTGGTGAGTGGGTTTTCCCATCTGATGCCGCCAGGTCAAAGACAAAATACAAAATGCCCAGTCTCTCTCAGAGTTCTTAAATTAATATGTCAGATGTTGCTGCTGGGATACTTGCAGGATGACTTCAGTTTTGTCATCTATCGCAGGTGAAAACCCCCATTGTTAGAAACTGCCAGCATTTAGCATCTCCCTGTGAAAACACACAAACAAAGACTTCTCTTACATCTACAGCAAATGGTGGAAGTCGTAAAATAATGTACATTCCTCCAAATGTAAAGACAATACAAAAAATCTTCTAGCTCTAGGCATTGTTTGTTACTGCACTGAAAATGAGATAGCATCTTTTGTTTATGGGCCAGCTATAAAGTGACTTAACCTCAACCATTTTTCTGAAGTTTTACAATTGAATCTCCTGTTTTTGCCTCCCCTGTTAAACAGTTACAATAGTGCATATACATTTCCGCTGAGTACTAAAATATCTCTTTAGCACACTTGTCTGTACAGTATGACAGAGTTCTGATACATTTGTAATACAGGCATATGAGTCTTGTTGATATACACAAGTGACACACAAGCATTTACAAAATTCCAGATAGCTGGGCTGGCAATATCTCATTTTGTTACATTTCTATATAAATCCTATTAATATTCACAAATAACATATAATTATTTACAAAATTCCAGATAGCGAGGCTGTCCATATTTCCTTTTGTGACACCTTTTATTTTTCGTTGTCTACTTGGATAAGGCTTCCCTTTCATGATTTTCTTTCCTCAGAGGAATCCCCATAAGCACTTGGAAAAATTATTGCTATGCACTGTTGACAAGCTCATGCAGAAGGACACACATAGCTATGCCTTTTTTAGAAGTACAAAACACTGAAAGTGTAGTATGACATACAAGGAGAACAGATAGCATGTCAGCAGTAATCCTTCTATGGATTCCGTTCAAAGATTACTACAGTCAGTATTTCTTTTGCCCCTGTTCCTGATCTGTCCTGTGTCTGTATTTGTTTTATTTTTTTTTTATTACAGAGTGAGAGGTGTAGGTTTAATAGCACTGTCAGCCCCTCCCCCTACACAAACACACACCAGAAATTATGTTTTTTACTTTGTTGTTATGCTACTCTAAATGTTGACTTAATAATCCTGTGAGGCTTTACCACAGAATTGCTATCAGCATCTATTCACCAAATTCACAAATAACCAGGCTGACCTTTAGGCAACTATGCAGTAATAGATAAGAATATATTCCTTATTTATAAGACAAAAAGGGTTTAGAACATAACCTTAGCATGTTCGGGTTGCCTTAGGGAGATTATTTACTGGATAAAAATGATAAAGATATGTGAACTCTGCTCAGGAATTTCACAGGGAACAATTGCTGAGAAATAAAATCAGTTTTTTTTCTTCACATATATTATTACCACTTTAAGTATCCTGTGTCATTTCTTATGTTTGAAACATTTAACATTTGTTAGGTCAAATTTCTCACCAACTTACAGGCTACACTTATTTCTAAACTAGAGTCCACTTACAACAAGGTAGCTAAATTTCCAGCTGAGCTACCATACTCAACTCGTCACTGCTTAGCACTCAGGAAAACTGAACTGGCCTGAATTCCCCCATAACCTACTACTCTCTCTCCGGTTTTAATAATTTACTCTATGCTATAACAGGCCACTTTCTGCCCCAGCATCACATCTGTCATCTCCCCATATACCCCCTGCTAGATCACTCCGGAGCTCTGAACAACAGCTCCTCACTATTCATAAACCCAAGATCAACGCAGGAGAAAACCTTTATTGTTGTTACCCTGCAGAGAACTGGAATAAAATACCACTCGACATACGACACATTAGATCCAAATCTAAATTCAGTAAGGCAATAAAAACCTAATTAAAGAAAAATAAAAACTGTCTGCTATCTCCCTCCTGACCGATCTATCTCTTTTGTATCCTATCCTCTCTTTTTACTGCTACTTCAGTCGTAACCTTAACTTTTTCCTTTTTTCTTTATTGTAACACTTCTATCCACCTTTTTTTAATCTCTCTACTTCTTTCTAATCTACACTTTTAAATTTCTTTTCTTTACATACTTGACCATATCTTCCTCATTTCACATCCAGTCATATATAACTTTCAGTTGTTAATAGACTATTCTGTATTATTCATTGTACTCTCCTATGTACTTCTCATGATGAAATGTTGATTCTGTTTGCCATCTATGTTAACTTGTTATTCTTTGTCAGTGTGATATATTTTTTATATTGTTATAAGTCAACTTACTTTATATGTATTTTCTGTGGAGCTTTCCTCTCCTGGTCTCCACTGAAAAAGGGCTCTGTCACCGTTGAACTAACCCGGTCAACAAATGTCAAATAAATAAATACATTTGCTTTTGAATTTTGTGGCTGTGGTGGTCTTCTGTATTAGTGGATTCTAAGATACTGCTGTTTGTTAAATATTGTACACCATTAACTGAGTATATGAATATGTGTATTCTAAAGCTTCTAATTCCAAGTATAGAGCTGAAAGGGAGATTTGCCTGTTAAAGTAAAATGCAAGTATTCCTAAATTTCACCAGTGTTGCTATCTGACCCACCAGGAGTTTGTGCATCTTGATTTGAATAATATTTAGGTCTAGTAATTCCACATGATGAGAGGCTAGAGTTGGAAGATTTTTCTGATAATTTAAAATGCTTACATCATTTGTGGAACTGGTATTGCCCAACAATTGTGTGTTTTTTTGAAGCAGTGTGTTGCATGCAAATTAAGGGTGATGCGATGGGGGGCAACAGTGACCCCGATGTTTGCCAATATTATCCTGTGGTGGTGGGGAACCAACCATGTTTTTAAATCTGATATTAACAAATATCTGTATAAGTATTTGAGATATTTGGATGGTATTTTTGTTTTGTGGACAGGAAATTTGAAAAATGTAATGATTATTTTCACAGTTCAGCATATTTTCTGCAATTTTCTTGTACTATTCATGATTGTAAAACTAACTTTAGATATTAAGAGTTTTAAAAAATGTTATTCATCAAATTTTTTGAGTCCACAATTTATAGGAAGCCCATTAAAACACATTATACCCCCCCCAATGACAAACGACAAATTCAGTCAAGAGGCTAATGATAAAGCTTTCAAGATTTGTCTCAAACAAAAGCAATTTTACTAAAGAAATTAGCACTACCAAAAAAGATGTTTTGGGAGAGAAATTAACCTTTAAATATGCTGGAGGACCTAGAATCTGAGGTCACAGCCAGTAGGTGTATTGAGTTTTATCTCCTTATCAAATTCCCTGAGGCCAATTTGAATAAGGAGGTCAGTACAATGGCTCTCAATACCTCAATGGTATTAATATATGTCAACAAAGCAGAAGGAATAAAGACAAATATGAGCTATAGATTTATAAACACTACTGTGCTGTTAAGAGAAAGGCATTAGCCAAGCACTCAGAATTGTATCATCTTTAACAAATTTTTTATTTTTTGTTCTGGAAAATGTTTGGTGTGATGTGTGTTAGGGGATTGGGAAGCTTGTTTGGAATTTAGGGAACTGCACTGGCAGATCCTCTTGAATGCCACCCATCCCCCATGTTTAAATGGGAAGGTATCCACTGACAGTGTTTTGACACTTAGAGCAGGTAATCTATCAATAAAATGGCAGCAGGTGTTTAAACACACTTCAAGCTTATCTTTGTTTTGTGCCTGATATTCATAAATAAAAAAATTAGTTTATGTATTTAATGAATGTATTTAGTGTATTCTTATAAGTTTAATTAGTAGGAAGTTGAAAGTGATGAATTTCATGTTTTTTTTTAATGCAGTAGCATTTATTTTAATTTATAATTCCTTAAGTATTTGTTGGTCGGTTTGTGAATGACCATTTGTTTTTTGATTATTTAAGTGATAGGAATTTATTTACATCACACTATTTTGAGGAAGTTCTGCAAGTATCAACAAAAAGTGCCTTGACCAGGAAGAGGTGTGGTGTTTTTTATTCCTAAGTTTCACCGATGTTATCTGATGTAGGCCATCTAGACTTTAATAATATTCAGGTCTATCTCATTTGTTAGCTGACAGAGCAGCACATAGCCTAGTTTAATGTTTTGTGTAAGGTAACTCTTAGAGTAGCTGAATAACTTAAGAAAGTTATATTGAGTGAAGTAGTTTACATTTAGAAAGGGTGGTAGTGGTGGGTAGAATGTGCTGTGGAAGTTGTTTGCTTAAACATTTTTAACCAGCATGTTACCTATGTTCTTATGCATGCGTTACCAGGAGATAGTGGATCATGGCATGTACTGCTTGGGCACAATGTTTAGCTTACAGCTGAATACTTTCACTGAATTCCTAAATTCAAACTGTTTTGAAATGTAGCAGCAGCAGATGTGAAGCTTGTGTGTTCTGTTGCTTTTTAATTGTTAGGTGAAAACTAGAGATATCTATATAGATCTGAAGCTCTGTCTTTTTCTTGTGCAAACTCTTGCATTCCTCTGCCTTCATGGTATCATCTTTAATTTGGATCTTGCTTTGAGGATGTTAAGTTCTGGAACTGTGACATGGCTTGTGCAGTGTGCTTCTGCTTCCTGTGAAGGTACAGTGATGTACTACTGAAATGTCTTGTGACATCTCACTTTTACACTGAACAGAAGTTTTTTTTTTATTCTGCCGTAAGTATAACATCCTGACTTTAAAGTAAGTGAATTTTTGTATTCAAAAGAAACCTGCCTTTGCTCCCCAGAGCTCCACTGAAAATGGAACTTTTACCCAGTCGGACTTTCCCAGTAAAAAAAAAGATGTAAATAAATATCAACAGTATCCATGATGCTTTGCTGCTCTGGTACTCCATCTTGGAGTCTAGCCACAGAAATAATGAATTACATTTTAATGTAGATGATAAGTGAGTGAAGGAGGGAAATATCCTGTTTACTCGATAGTAAGTGAATGAAAGAGAACTAGTAGCATGGGTTATAGAAATGATCACTGATATAAAGAGAACAGAGAAGATTAAGAAATGGCAAAATAATGAGAAACTTTTCAACTTGGACTGTGATGTCAATCTTGCTAAAACATGTACAACAGAGAATAAACACCATGGACTCAGATGAACAAATGTTCAGAATGAAATGAATAAATGTGGTTGATCTTGGTGCACAAAATAAACTGTAGAAGTAATAATAAAGTAGCACAAGACCCTCATTTCCAGTTTAGGCAAATTAGAAGTTGCTGTCTATATTTTACTGTTGTATTTCAGTGTTATTTCTGATTCTTCCCTTATCACGATAGTTGGTTGCTAGTAACCTAGTTACAGGAGTTGTTAACAGCAATTTATCAACTTGAGAGTTTCCTTGATGCAGCCTCTGGA
Source organism: Protopterus annectens (assembly GCF_019279795.1). Classification (NCBI taxonomy): domain Eukaryota; kingdom Metazoa; phylum Chordata; order Ceratodontiformes; family Protopteridae; genus Protopterus; species Protopterus annectens. The sequence continues at coordinate 1,461,507,007 of NC_056739.1, forward strand.
GTACATTTGCAGACTTGTGTTGAAATGTAAGTATTTTTCCCCAAGGCAAACAGCTGGGAAGTTCAAATTCGTAGATTCAGAGTTTACAAGGCAGAATCAGTCCATGGATTGTAATCCCCTTGTCAATAACAGTCCTCACTTCCCGTCTATAGAAAGGCACAACCCTTCAGGCACTGGATGAATTTACAGGTGCCCATCCACCCATCATGGTTTGCATTAAAGGATGCGTGGGTATCTCTCATTTTTTTTATAACAGAAGATTTTTCCAGCACTGGAAGATGTGTTGAGTAACCAGTCTCTCCAATGTGTCTGATTTTTTTTTTTTATTGCTGGCGATTCAGTATTTTCGATTTGAATGTTTGAGCTGTTTGTTTTGTGGAAATGTAGGAGATCAAAGTGGGTTGGTTCTTTGACAACATGAAGGGATAGACATAAATCATCTTGGGTGAGTCTGTAAGACATGGAAGAAAAGGATACAGCATTAAGCCTGTCTTGTTAGCCGAGAAGTTTCAGTCCACTGAATTTTTTTTTTTTTTGTGCTAGGAACCTCTGGGGTATTTTTAGGTGTGTGATGTGTTTGTATAGATACAAAGTCTGAGTGTCATTATATACATTAATTGGTCCAATCAGGACAGAGCATAGAGGGATTGTAATTTATTTTGACCTGGATGAGATACCTTTAATTATTAATTGGGCTAGACAGAAGGATATCATGACAACTTTTAGTACATGGTGGTCAAAGGATAGGGAGTTGTCTGTGAAACTGCCTAATTTTTGTACCAGTCTAGAGTGGGTACTGTCTATACTGTAAGCTGCTGTGAAGATTTGTTTACCAAAGGTGGCAAATCTGTACTACTTTGGATTTCATTTGATCCCATTTCTAATACACTATTGATTTTGTGTATGACTTAACCTTGCTTATGTAGGATAGTATCTGAGGATGAGCAAGTGACAGCTTCCAGCTTGCAGTCATCAACAAATTTGGTTAGCAGTACGTTTGTAATGACAAATTTTTCCAGCAACATTAATGACGATGTGACAGTGTAGAAGACCCATGGGATGTATGTCACCCTCAATTCTCCTAGTGCAGTCCATCAAGGTTCCACATGAAGGCACCACAGTGGAACTTCAGAAATGATAAGAACCAAGAGTCTGATTCCTTAGAGACTGTTGCCCACCTTCCTTAACCTGTAGTAATGGAAATTCTCTTAAATTGATATACTACTACAGTCTGTCCAAGAGGATATCCTTGTCTTGTACTTTAGTAATTCATCTGTCAGACTTGTGTAATTATGCTACTTCATCTAACCATCATTTAAGGACAAATTGCCATAAAAATGAAGGTCTCTACATATCAGTCTGAAAGATATGAAAGCAATATGCAGAACCCTGACAGTTTTTCCAAGGAGACTTTTTTCCTAGTCACATGCAGGTCAGTATAGAGAAAAACAGTGCTACATTATGTATCAGCATTCACGCAAGAACCATCTCTTTCCACCACTGCAGACAGTCACTTTTGATTTAGCATTAGGTCATTATGCCTGATCTTCACATCACTTCAGTGCATCTCCAAGGACTACAGAACCAACGGGCATATTCAGCTGACATCACAAATGGAATCTGGATCTGTACAGTTTTTAGAACTTCATATGTACATGGAATATGGCAGAAGTAAAACACATTGCCACACATCTTAACAGTCAGACTTCTTTGTTTACTACTTTCTCATAAGTTGGTTTGGAGGAGAGGGACATTCTCTTTTCTGTGGACACAGTCTTTTAATTTATGCCTTCCCTATTTCCTTTCATCCAGAAAGTACTTGTCAAAATGAAAAAGAACAAAGCCAACCCAAGTTAACACCTGAATTTGGACCAAGATAACCATGTTTTTTTCTTTATTGACAAAGCCAGCTACTCTTCATGCACAACCTTTTCTTTTACATTGCTGCTGTGTTACTAAGAATTTGTGCAGAGTACCAGTCCTTAACTTCAAGACTCTGCCCTTCTAGCTTGATGCTTGAAGAAATCACTGTTTGGTATTAAAATTCTATTCTCCAAGTCCTAAATGTTGTAAGAAAAGCCATAAGCCTAGATTAAAACTTCTGTTTTAACTGTGCTTAGCATATTCCTCCATCATTTATGTGCCTCTGTATGTTAACTAGTCTCACCTCAAATAGTCATTATCCCATTTGTGAAAGCTTTTCCAAAGGGCGTGTCCTGTCTGAGACTATAAAGATGCATTTCGTCTTTGGGACTTTATCTTCATGTTGGAAAAGCTAACTGTTACTTCAGTTTAAGCCAGCTGACAAAATGGACACTTAGGCCAGTCTTTGAAAGCATTTTAAAGCATTTATTTTTTCTGGTTGCTGTAACCCCGTGGAGAAAGTCTTCAGAGTTGTATACTTTTTAATATGACATGTTTCTGAAGACCGTCTTTCTTCATGACCAAGGGTGTTTTCATTTTTTTTAATCTTAACCAGTCTATTCACTTCTCATTTTGGATCCCAAAATTAAGAGGAACATTTTAGCAAGTCCTGGGAATACATAGACAACTAAAATATTCTACCAGGGGAACGAACACTTTCAGAAAAACCAAAGAGGCTAGCCCTTTGTATTGGTTTTTCTTATGATTCCATTAGGGCAGCAGCAGCTTTCAGCTTACTTTAGATGTTTTTCTGAAGAAAATGTATTGGAACTTACACATGGTCAACCGTCCATGGGATACAGACCTTAAACTGAAAAGTTAATTCATTGCAGTAAGGAAAAGCCAGTAAAGGTGATGGCAACCGGACAGTAACAGCTTTTTCTGTGCAAGATTGCAGTACAGTAGGGGGTATGAAAATTTGCTGTTTCCCCACTGCAAGAGAGATGTCTGAGTTGTTATATATATTTGACAGTGGATATGGGGGTGCAGGGGTCTTGCCCTCCTGCAAGAAAAAGATGTTTGTTTTTTTCTTTTTCAGTCTTTTGAAGATAGATGTTTTGCTTCTGATGATCTGTGGTTCAATGTTAATAATGTATGTGAAGTTGTTCAGTCTCGCTGTTCATTCTTCACTGATGGGTTCGGAGCTGAACCATTGGCTCCAACACGACCATTAGCAAAGCTCAAGGTTTACCAGTAGCTTGAGACCAAGCACCTTATCCCATGATGCACTGCTGGAATTACCTCAGATCTAGTTTGCCGTGGCACGGATCTGTGTTTCCAGTTCGCACGAGCCTTTTTTGATAAAAAATTTGATTTTTCGCAAGTTATTTCATACCCTTTTTTCTAATTCTAGTTAGAATATTTATATATTAGCTGCTGTAGTTTTTCTATTTGACTTATTTCCCTTGGTGCTTTATATTTCAGTATAGTTGTAGTGGCCTCATGTTGGGCCTAGTTAGACTGTGTGTCTTTCTATTTCTATACTTATTACATTGATAGTGTGCAATTATATATATATATATATATATATATATATATATATATATATATATACACACACACACACACATAGCATTGGCCTTTTTTTCTCCGGGCCATTTTTTAGTGCGTGTGTTTGCTATTTCTATAGTTATTGCATTGATAGCATAGATGGATAGTGTGCAGTTATATACATATTTACACAGCATTGGCCCCTTTTTTCTCTGGGCCATTGTTTAGAGTGTGTTTATATTTAGGCAAGTAAACTTGAGACTAAGTGTAGTTGGGACAAAACTTTTAGGCTGTATTTAGGCTGTGTGGTTTGTTGAGTTTAGCCTAAAGTTTCTTGAGATGTCTGAGGAAAAAGACAAGCACAAAAAAGTCTGGATTCAAGAAATTTCCAGACTGCGGGCAAAAGATGTCTATTACTGATGGGCACATTCAGTGCATTTATTGTCTAGGTGTGGTGCATTTGCAGGAGTCCTGCAGTATTTGCCATTCCTTTTCTTGAAGGGTTCTTTTAGAGAGGAAAAGAAAGCTTGTGGATCGAGTTTTGCTGAAGCTTTGACTGATCAGAATGGGGCCAGTCCTGTAAATCCTCTAAATCCTCAGCAGACTCTCCAGGGCATCTAAAGACTCGAAAAAGTCAAAGAAAGTGGAGGATTCCGATACTTCGGCTCCACAACTCTCATAGCGGAGTGTCTCTTTATTTTGGAACCAGCCCACAGTTCTGGAGCCGGTCTCTGAGAGACCTGTATCTCCACTCCTTCAATCTGCACCTTCGGTGCACTCGTCTAGGTCTTCTGTCAGCCTCTCGGATTTAGATATGGACCGATTGGTGCAGAAGCTCTTACTGGCACCAGGCCTTGCCAAATTGTTGTTGGCTCCAACCCGAGCGTCGGAACAGAAGACCACCACCCAAGATTTGACTGCTCCTCCTCAGAGCCGTACATGATCTTTGGAGCCAGAGGGGGCCGACCTACTGATCATGGAGCGTTTGGAGCTAAGACCTGCTCCGGTGTCATCGGTTCCATCTACTCTGACGTCCTCGGCACCGACCAGGGACTCTAGGGGCCGACACTCTCCTGTCGGGTCCGGGGAGGATAGTCGCTCCGACTTGGTGCCGACTCTGCCTCTCGGGGTCTCTACTCGGATGAGCTCGGCTCCAACCTCTGGCTCTGAACCCATGGCCTTGGTGTGGGAGGGGCTGGCAGGTTCCTTCTGGTCCGTCGACTCCTTCTCATCGGAGCTGTGATGCTTTCGAAGCCATGACAAGAGCCTTGTTCCCAAAGACATCCTCGACACCAGGTCTGGCCTCTTTTTCCCCTAAAGCACCTGTGTCCGCTTCTGCCTCCATCGTCCAGGCCAGGTGTAGAGACCCTGAGCATCAGGTAGCCGCACAGGGTGCCCCTTGCTCTTCCGAAACCTCCCCAGAGGCTCCCACTGAGGAGGTCCCCAGGAAGAGATTGTGTAAGAGGAGACACACTTGGACTCCCCACAGGAGTCATTGACATCTGACACTGATTTGGATGAGTCAGAAGGGTCCCCACGCTCTCCCTCTGAGGATATCTCCTTTGCGGACATACTAGAGATCCTTAGGCAGAGGGGTGATTGGCAGTCCAAAAGCCCTACTGAGGATAAGTCCGTTCTCCTGAAAGCTTTCGGGTCTCAACCTTTCACCTCTTGGGTGTCTCTGCCCTTCGATGAGCTCATGCAGCTGGTCTCTCGGAGGGAGTGAAAGTAACCAGAGTCCAAGGAACCTGTCCCTCAGAGGCCTAACAAGTTCATTTCTGCCCCCGTAGATAAAGCCTTTTTGTCCAAGGGAGTCCCTGTTGATGCCATGGTGGTGGCGGCAGTGGCCACCAAGAAGGAAATGTCTGAGACTTCCTCGTCGATCCATCCTCCTAACAGAGAGTTCAGGATCATGGATCAATATTGGAAACGCATGTTTAGTTCAGCAACTTTTGCACTCCGATCCCTGAACTATTTGACCCATTTCACCAGACTGCAAAGAGATCTCCTTAAGGAGTTGGGAGATGCTGTTCAGGGTACTGTAGCTGGGGGGGCTTCCGACAAAGTTGCTGCCCAGCTTGCTACCCTAAATTCCATTGTGAACTTGTCCATGCATCTCGCATCATATGCAGCCGATGAGACGAGTAGGGCAGCTGGCACAGGAGTTGCTCTTGAAGACATTCTTGGATGAGCTTGTGTTCCTTCACTGAGCGCTTAAGTCTTCATTTGTCAACACCCCTTTTGATGGCTCATCTCTCTTTGGGCCCAAAGTGAAGAAAACTCTCACCAGGTGTGAGTAGCTGGGAAAGAATCTGTCTGCCGTCAGTCTGTTTTTCCACCCGTACTCTGCCTTACCCCAAAGGCCAATGGGGAGGGAAAATGTGGTTCTGAAAAACCCAAGGAGCCTTTCAGGACACACGTAGTCAACCCCACTCTAGGGGCAGAGGAGGGTGTAACAATGGAAGACTCTGCCCTTGCGGCAGTGGGGGTCCGCAACACCAGGGTGACGGAGATCACTCTGGTCAACCCTGTCAGCGCTCCTGAAAGGAGACTCGACTGTCTTGCTCTGGAGGCAGTTTGGAGTCTCTTATCCTTGTACCCAGACACCTGGCAAGATATAACAAACGACAGCTGGGAACAAAGTATTATTTCCAGGGGGTATTTTATACCATTCTCCACTCCACCCACACCCCAAGGAGAATCCTGGACGTTCCACCCAGTTACAGGGAGCAAGCAACTATAGAGGTCCGCAAGTTGCTCAAAAAAGTCATCCAACCAGTCCAAGCAGACCAAATAGGATCCGGAACTTACTCAAGATTCTTTTTGGTTCCAAAAAAAATGGGACTGGAGACCTTTTTTGGACCTCAGCAGACTCTCCCAATGTGTGAAGAAAGAGAAGTTCGGGATGGTCACGCTTCAGTCTGTACTTCCCTTTTTAGGGAGAGACAATTGGATGTGCTCGATAGATCTCAAGGCTGCATACTACCACATAAAAATGGCCAGGCCATCCAGAGATCATCTGCATTTCCGTCTGGGAGCCAGTCCTTATCAGTTTTGAGCCCTGCCCTTTGGTCTCACTACAGCCCCCAGAGTGTTCACCAAATGCATGGCAGTGGTCACGGCTCATCTGATGCGCCTAGGATTCCAGGTGTTTCTGTACCTAGACTATTGGCTCCTTACCTCCTCCACCAGGCATCAACTGATTTAAGCAAGGGAATACACTGTCACACTCTGCCATCACTTAGGCATTATAGTCACTTCAGAAAAAGCTGCCTTGTCATCATCGCAGCATATCGCCTTTATAGGGGCAGAGTTAGACACCACTGTACGACTACCAATCGAGAGGGTCTTTTTTCTTCGCCAGCATGTCGGTTCTTTAGTGTCGAAGGACAGAGCACCAGCTGCAGAAGTCTTAAAAGTGTTGGGTTTGATGGCTGCAGCGATCTTGGCCATACCATTGGCAAGGATGCATATGCGGATTCTTCAATGGCTGCTGTTCACTCAGTGGCCCTATCAGGAACTTCCAGTGAGTCATATGATTTTAATTACAAACTCTTGCAAGGGAGATCTCCAGTTGTGGTTGATGTCTCTTCATGTAACCATAGGATAACCCTTTGTACTACCCCTTCCAGTAGCCACTGTGACCACGGATGCTTCCCTGATAGGGTGGGGGGGCATTTTCAGGGAAAAGACTGCCCAAGGCACATGGACAGACAAAGAGTCACATCTGCATATCAATGTTCCGGAGATGAGAGCAGTACTTTTGGCATTGCAGTACTTTCAGGACTCTCTTCCTCTAGAAACAATTGCAATTCAGACTGACAATATGTCAGTAGTCTGGTACTTGAACAAGCATGGCAGGACCAAATCTTACCCCCTTTGACTAGAAGCAGTGGGCTGTCTCCTCCCAGTGCTTTCTGTTAGCAACGCACATCCCAGGGGAATCAAACGTGATAGCAGACAAACTAAGCAGAGCAATTTTGTTGCTGCACAAGTGGTCCCTCAAACAAGCGGTTACGGACAGGATTTTCTGCAAATGGGGCCAGCCTTGCTGCAGTCTTTTTACCAGTTACATCAACTTGAAATGCAGAAGCTACTTTGCCCTGATTTCCCCCTCCAGGAGAACCCCCCCGAGAGATACACTCCTACACGATTGGCCCCCGGGTCTCCTCCATGCATTCCCTCCAATCCCTCTAATACCCAGACTTCTACGGAAAGCAATGTCACTGGGAAGGACTATCATTCTTATAGCCCCTCATTGGCATTGGCAGATTTGATTCCCATTTCTTCATAATCATCTATTGGAGGATCCATGGATTCTGGACCCAGTTCTGGACCTTCTGACACATCCATCGGGGGACCTTCATCCTTCATTGCAGTCACTGAAGCTCACAGCTTGGCCGCTCCAGTTCTATACATAGCCAGGCTTCATGACCTTTCAAATGAGATAAGGCAGATCCTCTTGTCTTTCCATAAGCCATCCACCAGAAGATTATATCTTAGTAAGTGGAAGAGATTTTCCATATGGGCCTCTAAGCAGAGCATTGATCCTTACCAAGCCCCGTTGACGTCCATTTTAGAATTTTTTACTATGATCTTTAATTTTGTAGATAATACTGTCATTTGTAAATATTAATGTAAGCCACAGGCTTGTTCTCTTAAATGTGAAAAGACTGTATTGGATTGTTCTCTTAAATGTGAAAAGACTGTATTGGATGTTGAACTGGAAAAAATGTAACAGTGCACTCTGCTGTAAGAAAGCTGATAAGTCAAGCATTGTAAAATTCTTCCATCTAAAAT